>NC_090266.1:433379048-433561548 GCF_040414725.1 Anabrus simplex | reverse complement strand
ATACAGGCATGACAGTAAACCACACAGGACTTAGCAAGCTGGCTGCGCAATACTCCCCGTCTAGCTGTTAGCTTGCTTTCGGGAGATGGTGGGTTCGAACCCCACCATCGAGAGCCCTGGAGATTATTTTCCGTCGTTTTCCATTTTCAAACCCGGAAAACTGCTGAGGGCTGTAACGTAGTAAACCTACGGTTGCTTCGTTTCCTTTGCTATCCCATCGTCACCGAAAATCTATCTGAGTTTGTGCTAAGTTAGAACACTAAAAAAACGGAAAACCCACACGTGGTTGGCGTCAGGAAGGACATCCAGCTCTAAAACTAGGCCAAATCTGCATGTACGACGCAGATCGTTCCGTCGTCCCCGACAAGATGTGAGAAATGCAGCAGAGAAAGAAGAAGAAACATTGATATTACATTGAATGTCTTTAAGTAATCCCGGTGGTGAAAGTGACTATTGTTTAAAGCGGAAGTAAATCTAGACAATCCCTTCCCCTCTCTTATCAGTAATCATAAGGGGAAAACTTAGGGGATCGACCCTTTGACAATGAACAAAGGAAGGAGAACGGTCACGATGGGCGTGAAAATGAAATATTACCTAGTCCTCGCTAATCACACATCGTCTGGGTCGGAAAAGAACAGGACTTTAGTAAGGGAAGTCGGATAATGGACCCATTGCATAACCACTTTTCCTTCACCTGTTTCCTATGGCGATATTAGACATGTAAAATAACATAGTTTATCAGAATGAGTTTATGGGTAGTCCGCCTGGTGGCCGTGATTGTTAAGGCGCTGAAGTCTAAACGGTCTGACACCGAGGTTAGCCGGTTCGAGTCCCGTTGGTCGAAGAAATTTTCACTATCAGAATGTTGGCCGGCAGGGTAGAGGTGGTGGTGGTATACGATTTCTAATCACTAGATTGCGTGCCAAAAGTCTGGATTAAATTCCAAACCTCTCCGCAGTGCTCATATGGAGTGAGAGCATATGACGCTGTTGATGGTGATTCGTCCGTCAGATGGGGACGTTAAGCCTTGGGCAGACCCTTTGGTGCTATTATGTCCCGGCACCGGGTTTCACCCTCTCCGTACTATCATCACGTCATTCATTTCATCTCATTAACTCCTCTGATGAGGTTGACGTCAGGAAGGGCATCCGATCATAAAAACCCATCACGACAGATTCATTCACCTCATACTCGACCCCGTAATGAAACGGAACAAAGGTTGGACAAACAAACAGAATGAGTTTGTGGACACAGTAGCTATTAAAAGGTGAAGGAACTCTGCATGTCAACAGCTTATGCATCATACGTTGGGTTGTGTTTCAGTCAAACAGGATAGTTTACTGATGACAAATGAAGTAAGTTTAAATACATTTCATTTTAAAAATACTTAGCTGAATTTGCATTGATCATAAGTTGAAGGTTAAATGTAGAAAATAGGGTATTTCTATTTTAAAAAGAAGTTAGTATCGTTATCTCAGCAGATGTTGTCACCCTGGGAATGTACTGCAAGTTAGATTATGCGCCCCTAATACCATTGACATAAGTGGAAACAGAATATAGGTGACTTTTAACCCTTTACTGCATACTGTTGCCCTCAGGCAACATACAACTTTTCACTTGTATAAATGGAAATATATTGTGGACAGAGGTAGTTTTACGGCACACCTTCAACCTACAGTCATTTAAAGACATATACCAGTGATGCTCCCTCCACCCCGTCAGCATCCACGCGTACCAACCACCGTTTGTTTTCCGTGGGCCCTCCCCATCACATTACCACAGGCTTCAGGAGTACCTCTGGCTCAACCTCAAAGACATTACCGACCTACGGTCGTGCAAGTATACTTGCGCCCTGCAATACGTACCCATGGCCAGTAGGCCGTAGCGTGAAATCGTGAAAAATCGTATATATACCCCGTTATGGCAATTCACATCACATACGAGTGTTAAGCTATTAGCCCTAGTCAAGAATTGCTGGTAGATCTAAAACACTGAACGTAAGTTGAACATTGAAGCTTGAAATTTTCTTCACCAAACGAAAACGAAAAATAATTCATGCAGTAAAGGGTTAACATTTAACAAGTTATTTAAGGTGGACTTATTAGCTGAATAATTCTTTATCCTCTGAGAAATGCTAAGGAAGCGTTAAAATCTGCAGACGTAGCATGTATTACGGCAGTATTAGGTTTTGTATTTATTTATGACAAACATATATGTATATTGTTTGCGTGGTGTTAGAGAAGTTACAGCTTTATTTGAATACAAGACAATATATTAGGCTCATAAGTTAAAAGTACAGATTACTTGACGAATACCCCATTGCCATATAGTAAAATTTACAACATAAGCGCTAACTACGAGTATAATATATGTATAATATGTCAGGTGGACCGCCAATGCCATACATTCTACATATAAGTGTACCGCATGCTGCAACGATGGACGGAGTACTAGTGCTTGTGTCAGGATACGAAGAGATAGAAACCGGACGGCCACTCGCTGCGTGTTCTTAAGCACTACCCGTCTAAAACATCCCCTTGCGTTAGCAAGGCTCGTTTTCGAAAGCATAGTAGTAGGCTGGTATTTCGTACAGCAGCACTACATTTGCTGTCAACATATCGACAATGGCTGGTGAGTTCACCAACGACGAATACACATACATATTTTTTTTTTTTTTTGCTATTTTGCTTTACGTCGCACCGACACAGATAGGTCTTATGGCGACGATGGGATGGGAAAGACCTAGGAGTGGGAAGTAAGCGGCCGTGGCATTAATTAAGGTACAGCCCCAGCATTTGCCTTGTGTGAAAATGGGAAACCGCGGAAAACCATCTTCTGCTCTTCAGCGCTGCCGACAGTGGGGCTCGAACCTCACTATCTCCCGGATGGAAGCTCGCCGCAGGGTGCCCCTAACCGCACGGCCAACTCGCCTGGTTTGTAGCTTTCTGCTTCAGGTGACTTGTTATACAGTACTGAACAGAACTTAACTCAGTACTTTGATATCGAACTGCTATAAAATCTTCAGTGTTTACCAGATATCGTCGTTGAAATGTTTGCATACAGATGAGAAAACTTGCACGATTCAAGTTCACAAAGAACATTCGATGCTACCTTCAAACTGTTGTTTCTTTGGAAGAAAATATCCAGTACGAAATATTTCATAGATTGTTAATACCTGTAATATCTGTATACTGAGTGTGGCTGTCTTGTTAACAATTGTATGTGTATTATTTATTTCATGATTTCATTTATTACGTTATTACTTAGTATATGTTTGTGATGCAAGTTCATTTTTTACATTCACTAACTCTCGAAAGGCCACTAAAGCAACATTAAATGGACAGCACATTTATGTGCCTGTGTTCGGGTGTCTTGGAAAATAATTATTTTTTCAAAATTTTTAGGCAATATTTTCGATGAAATAAATAAAATTTAAATAGGCATGACGAAGGAAACTATGGAGATGTTCTTTTAGTAAAATTGAAATGAATGCGGTGCATTGCTAACATGTTTTAAATCGAGCAAAAGAAGCCTGATAATTTACTTGACTGTTTATATATGATCGTCGTCATGAGACATCCACATTTAGGCAAAACTGAACCATAGGATGGTTTGCTTCACTTCCAAAATTCCACATGCATTGAGCGGGATTCGAATCACTATCACCTTAGAAGTCAGCGACGAAGTCACCCCCCTGTCACTCTCATGCTTGGAAGAGGTGTGAAATACCTATGTATTGTAGGTTTGTTGCCATAGTGTACTGTAGTGGTTAGCAGAACAGTTTCAGTTCAGTAGACCAGTGCTCGATTCCTTGACTGCCACGAATTTTGGACTCATTCAATTGACTGAAACGGACTATACTCAGACTCACATTACACAATTGAATTAAAACTTCAGTTTTTGCCGTCCAGGAAGTGCTTGTCCGTGGTCTCGTACTTCATCTCTATCCTTGAGCTCTTTCTTCCTAAGCTTTACCTCAAAGTTCAGGGTTTGTTCCGTTATGCTTCTTGATATATATCAATGATATATCCACAGTTATTAAGAATAGATTTTGCCAAATGCAAGCTGGTTATCTTCAGTCGTACATTCATTTTAGTCCTAGTAGAGCACATCAGCATATAGAATATTTCAATTAAGGCATCGTCCGTCTTTTTTAGTGGAACTAATCCATAATATTCAGTTAAATATTTCAGGGACACAGTTCATAAATATTGTCTATAACAAACTCCCGAAATGTGTAGATTTCATTTCTCCCCCGCCAGTTGTTGGGCCTCTGCCTCTGCCCCCCACAATGCCGTACAAACACTTAGACCGGGGCGATGAAGATGAAAAACGGCCCTGAAGCGCCCAGTTTATATAGTAAATCAGGGGGAATGTTCCCGAATTCTCTTGACTTAGACAGAATGCATGTACACACCCCCAATTTTAGTTGGCTAGAAAAATATACACCAAAATTTCTGATTGGTTCATAACATAAGGAAGAAGGAAGGCACAGAAGTGCTGACAACCCGAGCACGTAACAAAAACACTTTACAAACACTTAAGGTTTGCCAACTTAAGACAATAGAAAATTCCCTCAAAAGAAAATAGTCCGTCCTCCCGCTAGAGAGGGCTCATATTGGCGATAATAGAGACATCTAAAGATTGAAAGTCCAAGTACGTTCAGGTGCATAGTTCAGGCTTCACACCACAGATGGCTTTCTCGAAGGCGCGCCGTTCAAATGGACGGAGAAGGTTCCGGTACAGAAATAATCCGCCTTGTTAAATTTCCCCTTCTTATCACCCGTCTTTTTTTAAATTTTTCTCACAGTTCCTCCATGAACATTCAGTATCAATTAATCTTCAATGATCTGCATTTAGGGCTGTTGCTAGTTGGTAGATTCCCTAACAATTGCTTACCAAGCGATTTCTTAAACATTTTCAAAGAACCTGGAAATTTTTGGAACATTTCAATTTATAAATTATTCCAATCCCTTACTCCTCGTCCTATAAATGAATATTTGCACCAATTCGTTCTCTTGAGTTCCAATTTTATATTTATATTATGACCGTTCCTACTTTTAAAAGCCCCGCTGAGGCTTATCCGTCTACTAACGTGTCTACAGCTCGTAAGATACCATATATCGTCTCCTTACTACCAAGTCTTTCCAGCCTAAATTTTGCAACATTTTCGTAACAATACTTCTTTATCGCAAATATCCCACAACAAATCGTGCTGCTTTTCTTTGGATCTTTTCCAGTTCTCGGATCAAGTAGTCCTGGTGTTTGTCTCTGAACCACGATCTCTACTTAAATTTTTACTGTTAACATATCCGTGCGCATTACTCAGTACCTTCTGATTTTGTATATTTGAAGATTTAGTGAACGTCCTTTTCTTCGTCGAGCTAATTTCGGGCATGGCTCTACTACTACTTGGTTTGGAAACTCTGGTGGCAACTGATGGACTTAATTCGCGATTTCTGGGAATGTTTACTTCCTGGTTTTCTCGCCAATGCCTCCAGATGATGAAATTGAAATATAATATACGCAAATACTCATAACAAAATTTATTACGAAGTTATTTCAAACAACAACAAAAAAAGAAAAAAAGAATGAATAAATGAATGACAGAAAGAAACGCTTGTGAATCCCTTTGAATGGTACAAAGAGACTGGTCGTCGTAGCTAGGGGATGTTTCTGGTCAGGCAGGGGAGAATGTGAACTTAGTAAGGGGGAAAATCCAACCAATCCGTCATCTTGCGGACAAAACAAGACGGGAAACACATGCTGTCTTAAAGAAAGGCCAATTTTAGGGAAGCAAATTGGCGATCGGATGAGCAATAATAATGTTATTTACTTTACACCCCAATAACTAATTCTTCGGTTTTCGGAGACGCCGAGGTGCCGAAATTTTGTCCGATAGGAGTTCCTTTACGTGCCAGTAAATTTACCGACACGAAGCTGGTGTCTTCGAGCACCTTCAATAACCACCGGACTGATCCAGGATCGAATCTGCCAAGTTGGGCTCAGAAGGCCGCCGCCCTACCGTCTGAACTACTCAGCCAGGCTACAATTATTATTATTATTATTATTATTATTATTATTATTATTATTATTAGTCTATTATTATTATTATTATTATTATTATTATGGTTTAACGTCGGACTAACACATCGAAGGTTTACGGTGATGTAAGAATGGGAAAGGATTGGGATTGGGAAGGTAGCGGCCGTGGCGTTAAGTACGGTACAGCCCCAGCATTTGCCTAGTGTGAAATTGGGAAACCACGGAAACCAACTTCAGGGCTACTGGCAATGGGATTCAAACGGTCCAACTCGCGAATGCAAACTCACAGCTACGCTACTCTCACCACGTGACTGACTTGCTCGGACTTGTTATTCTTCTTTTTCTTCTTCTTCTAGTATTGTGAAATAACCTCGAATTTTCTGTAGTTAACGCACGTTCGGTTGCCAATCGCTAAATAACACGGGGCTCAGGGAAAATATTGTAGTCCATGTCCTGATTTTGAATTCCTTCTCTGACAGCAGCCAACAGGAATTCAATATACTGCCGGTTCACCCACATTAGTTACTAGGAAATACTGGAATTGAAACACAGGGGCTGCCTGGCCGAGGTGGTTAAGGCACATACGTTTCACCCGGGAGGACCTGGATTCGATTCCCCGTCAGGAAGTCAACAATTTAAGAAATGAGGTTTCCATTACTGGAAGTGCACATGGCCCTGAAGTACACTCAGCCTTCTTTAAAAATGAGCACCAGGTTAATTCCTGAGGGAAAAGGAGGTTTAGCGTACAGCTAACCATTCTTCCCCACCAAGTACCGAGGTTAAAGGTAGTGGAAGCCTTTACCTTCCTCCTAACCCAGGACCTTCATGGAGAACGCTTTGCTTGGGTTTCAATAGTGAATACATCCCGCCACAGAGTGTTGGCTTCAGGAAAGGCATCCGGCCGTAAAACAGGCCTGGATTCACAGAAAGGGCCGTCTCCAGGCAACTGGGAAATCCAGGAAGAAGAAGAAGAAGACTGGAATAGTACTATACTGTGAGTCAGCTCTCACTACCGTAACTCCAGTCAATGAGCGTTTCATGTATAAATACAGATCCTAAAATTACACATTCGTGTACATTCCAGATGACCACAACATAACTTGACACTAATAAATGGCAACGATTAAGACCTGAAGAGTAAGGGATTGAAATTTTACAGTCCAGTGCTGTTATATAGCATCGTTATTTTTGATAATACTCTCAGCTAATAGAATATTTTGAAGGATATCAAATCACAACGTTGTAGGTTGGTTGTTGGTTGGTGGCAATGGCGCAGCATATGCCAAGCATATTTCAAGATCTCATCGAGATGGGATCAAGTGCTTGATTAGATAGCCAGCTTCTAAGAAAAAGAGATCGAATCATAGTGCAATTGGTTGTTATTTATTTGATCCTAAATGCTATAATCCCATGCCAATACGTTTGCCGGCACATTACAGATGCGCCTTTCGGAGCGAAATTCCAACACTGCAGCGCACCTTAAAATATGCAGCCTATGAACCGACAAATAACACGTGACTATATTATTTTTGTTGTTTTACTAGTTGCTTTACGTCGCACCGAGACAGACAGGTCTTATGACAACGATGGGGTAGGAAAGGCGTAGGAATGGGAAGGAAACGGCTGTCACCTTAATTAAGGTACAGCCCAAATATTTGCCTGGTGTGAACATGGGGAACCACGGAAAACCATTTTCAGGCTTGCCGAGAGTGGGGTTCGAACCCACTATCTCCCGGATGCAAGCTCACAGCTGCGCACTCCTAACCGCACGGCCAACTCGCCCGGTATTGTTATTATTATTATTATTATTATTATTATTATTATTATTATTATTATTATTATTATTATTGAGAATGTTCCTAACTCTCTTACTAACTTCAAAATATACTAATCTGAATTTTATTTGAAAATTATGAAAATTAATATTCATTAAATAAAATACATAATCGTCGGACCTTGCATAGGTCGGCCGCTCGTTCTTGGCCGGCCACTTGCGCGCAGGAACAATAGAGCGAGTATAGAAGATCATGTGACTTATCATGTGACTTACCCATTCCAGTCTTCGGGCACCCTTCGCCCCGCTCGTCTGTCCGTCCGTCGCCATGCTGCAGGCTGTATAAGAAGCGGTCAGAGCAAAGCAAAGCAAAGCAAACCAACTTTCCGTTCACACGAAATCTTTATACACATTATTCTTTACACTAAAAGATTCACATCGCTAGTAGGCATTACTGTACGTTCCAGTTAACTAAAAAAAGAATAATATATTTCTAACTTTATACTGAGGTAAAGTACTAATACTAATATTCACAGGAGCTAATAGTGGAGGGTTTAATTCAGTTCCTCTACACCTGACATCGCTGTGTCTTCACTGTCTCCTGATTGTATGTTCTCTTCTGATTCACTGTCACCGTCACTGTCACTAATGTCACTACTGCCATTAACTGTGAACGCTATTCTTTCAATAGCATCTTCGATTAGTCCTTCCCGTGCATAATAATCTAATTCATTTTCCTCTGTGCGACGGCAAACCTTTCTCCATTCCTCTTCTCCGATTTCTGATAATCTTTCCATGCACAAAGCGATAACATCGTCCATTTTAAAAGTGGTGTTCCTATTTCCTACCCATTGTTTCACGTCAGCCCATATCATTTCTATGGGGTTTAAATCAGGATGGTATGGGGGTAGTCTCAAGGTAGTGTGCGCATGTCTTGCCATAATTTCATCTATGAGATACTGTTCATGGAGCGGTTTGTGCAATTTAATAATGTTGTACAATTCAGCCTTTAGCATACTCTCTTCAAACGAAATTCCTTTCCCTCTAAGCCATGCTTTCATGGTATCTTCCCTACTATTAGAGGTTGGAGTTTTGTTCAGACGAACGTTATGGTAAGAAGCATTATCTATTACCAGCACAGATTTAGGTTGTAAATTTGGTATTAATTGTTCTGTCAACCAGCGCTGATAATTTTCAGAGTTCATTTCATTATGGTAGTCTCCCGTCGACCGCCCCGATTTGAACATTAATAGAGCGTTCGGTACAAAACACGACGAGCCACCGGCATGAACGATTATTAATCTACTGCCCTTCGATACAGGGGTCATCAAACCTGCTGCCGTGTCATCACTCCAGTTCTTAGGGCTTGAATGGCTACTATGAATGTAAGACTCGTCTTCATAAACTATGGGACGACCCTCCTCTCGATATTTCTTAATCGCCTTCAGGAACTGTATACGCAAAGACCTAATGTCATGCCGTTCTATCAGAACAGCCCTGTTGTTTCTTGTCTTTTTCCATTTAAAACCCATATTCTTCAATATGAGTTTTAAACTTGTTTTCCCTCCTGTAAACTTTATGCTATCCTCATCCTGAAGTCTAGGAAGGAGTTTGCCGATTGTTGGCGCACATTTCTCTACAAGATAAAAGTCATGCACTGTACGGCGAATCACAGACACGTCGAAGTCATCCACACCAGTAATACGTTTCCTTACTGCGTGCTTTTTCCCAGGCGTTCCAAATGATGTTCCCGTTTCTTCAGCGGCTTCTCTTTCCCTAATAATCCGTCTCACAGATCGTTCAGACACACGAGTCGCCTTTACGACCCTTTCCTGAACCTTTTTCAAAGGGATCATCACTTCATCGGCCACTGCTTCTCTCTTCATAAATTCGTGTGCATTCGAAATAATTTCACGTGATTGACTATGCAAGGTTTTCGACCCTAGTTTCGAATGAACGGGAGGCATTGCAAGGAAGTAAAAACGAACCACTAGTCACTAGTCTTACCGCTCGCGTTACTCTGGTGTCCGCACGCTGTCAGTTCGAGGAGAGAACTGAGGCCATAATTATTATGCGCGTGCCCTGCGCGGGGAGATCACTGCGCACGTCAAATGTACTGGTTACCGTAGTGGGAAGAAACTTGTAGGCTCGCTATGCGTGGAGAGACCACTGCGCACGCGAATTGCACCGGCCAAGAACGAGCGGCCGACCTATACTCTAGGGATGGGTTGCGAACGGAGTCGCGAAGAGTCGAGACTGCTACCACTGGAACCGACACTCTCGACTCCAGTGTCGACTCCACTGATGCACTAACGCCATCTAACAACTATTGTCGGAACTGCTTGGAATTATAGTTCCCTGTTCCTCCCTTGGTAACTTGTGATACGATGAATACAAGATGATTATTAGCCAGCAAACGTGAAATATTGTTTCGGGATTTTATCATTGTTAGTGTTAATGTTGTAGGTCTATTTTGGCGACGATGATAATGATGACGATACTAGTAGTGGTAATTATAATCTGACAGTATACGTTTACATAATCGCCAATGTTGCCTTAAATGAGTTCAGCTCCACCGTGTAGGGGTCAACGCGTCCGCCTGTCACGCAGTAGTCCCGGGTTCGATTCTCGGCCGGGTTGGATTTTTAATTGTAAATTATTAATACCCCTGGCCTAGGGCATAAAACAGAAAAAAAGAAGCGAGTACTTACAGTATGATTTTACAACAAATATTTTACCATTCATTGTGCGTCATGATAGCCGCCTCCGCAGTCTAGGGAGGCCCCGGGATCGATTCCGGCCAGGTCAGGGATTTTTACCTCTATCTCAGGTTTCGTGATAACGGTGAGATAGGGACCGGGTCTAGAAAGCCAAGAATAACGGTCGAGAGGATTCGTCGTGCTGAACACACGTCACCTCGTAATCTACTGGCCTTTGAGCTGGGCAGAGGTCACTTGGTAGGCCAAGGCCTACCAGGGCTGTCGCGAAAAGGGCCTTTTGTGTATACTACTACTACTAATAATAATATATTCTGACAGAATAATCTTCAATAATCACCAACGTGAACTTATACATAATACAAACAAATTTCATGTACTAATGGAATATTACAACACATGTTTCAACAAATTTTTTTTAATAATATTAATAATGTATTATGACAGAATCTTAAGTAATCCCCAATATGAAATTCAATTACATAATAACAAAACACCGGCGAACGTAACAATTTCTTATCAGTTAATGCTTATAATAATAATAATAATAATAATAATAATAATAATAATAATAATAATAATAATAATAATCCGCCTCTGTGGTGTAGTGGTTAGCGTGATTAGCTGCCACCCCCGGAGGTCCGGGTTCGATTCCCGGCTCTGCCACGAAATTTGAAAAGTGGTACGAGGGCTGGAACGGGGTCCACTCAGCCTCGTGAGGTCAACTGAGTAGAGGTGGGTTCGATTCCCACCTCAGCCATCCTGGAAGTGGTTTTCCGTGGTTTCCCACTTCTCCTCCAGGCGAATGCCGGGATGGTACCTAACTTAAGGCCACGGCCGCTTCCTTCCCTCCTCCTTGCCTATCCCTTCCAATCTTCCCATCCCTCCACAAGGCCCCTGTTCAGCTTAGCAGGTGAGGCCACCTGGGCGAGGTACTGGTCATTCTCCCCAGTTGTATCCCCCGACCAAGAGTCTGAAGCTCCAGGACACTGCCCTTGAGGCGGTAGAGGTGGGATCCCTCGCTGAGTCCGAGGGAAAAGTCGAACCTGGAGGGTAAACAGATGATGATGATAATAATAATAATAATAATAATAATAATAATAATAATAATAATAATAATGCACCAAGACCTAACGTGGTCCTTGAATTATAATGAAAACCGACAACCTGTTTTCCAGTCAGTGAATGACGTCCCCATCCTGGGGCGAGGATAGGAATTGTACCGGCTGCCGAGGCCTGTCGCACTCCTCTGGGGAATTGATGACAGATGAAATGAAATGATGTTGGAGAGTGTTGCTAGAATAAAAGATAACAGGGAAAACCGGAGTACCTGGAGAAAAAAAAAGTCTCACCCGGAGTGACCGGGATTTGAACCACGGAATCCAGCGGTGCGAGGCCAACGCGCTGCCGCCTGAGCCACGAAGTCTTTTAATGGTTTAATCTATGTTCAAATTATGTTAGAGGATTTAACCATATTAGATTTGTTTTCATCGTTTATGTGCAATTCATAATGATTTACCATCGATATCTGTTTATCAATTTCCTGATCAGGACAAATAAGGACGTGAAATTAAATGTCCGTGGTCTGCTATGCCGATACTTTCTGACTTGACACGTGTCAACTACACCATTATGCTCGTCGTCTTCGTTAACAATATCGTACTTCACTCTACAGTACTCTTCAAAAAACCTAATGGGCAAATGAGCAGCAACATGTATGATTTTTCACGTTATTTTCCGCGCCTCGACACGCAAGCGGCCCCGGAGTGAGAGTCAAGTTCGCTTGGAGTCGTGAGGCTTCATGCGAAGCGACCGCGCGGCCCCGCAATGCGCATCAGGGTAACTTGAAGTCGAGAGGCTTCATGCGAACCGAGACCAGTGTTCGGAGTCGATGGAGTCGACGCTCTCGATTCCAGGCTTCAGTCGCGCTCATCCCTACTATACTCACATTTAGTTCCTATTAGCGCTGTTAACGGAGCGGTTGTTTACGGAGCGGAGGCTCCGGGCGCTTTCAATCGTTTGCCTCCGGAGAACCTCCGATTGAATTGCAAGCGCGTAGTTTGAACTTGGCACGGGAGAAATGAACGAGCATTTGTACAGGAATTTATAACTTGTCGCTATTAATGTGAAAAACTACGCCCCTCCGTTAATACTTCAGTTATTTGGCGATATTACAAATAGGCCTAGCATTCTTACGTACAGACATAATAATTATGTAACAGAACCTCCGATTGAATGACAAGCGCGTAGTGTGAACTTGGTACGGGAGAAATGGAAGAGCATTTTCTCAGGAATTTAAAACTTGTCGCTACTATTGTGCGAAACTAGGCCCCTCAGTTAATACCTTAACTATTTATCGATATTACACATAGCATTCTTACGTACAATGATAATTATGTATTTTCTTAAATATAAACATGTTATAATTTAGGCCTTGTCCGTGACTGTAAATTACTTCGTTATGAAATAATTAATACTATTATCATTGCATGCCGGGCTGAGTGGCTCGGACGTTTGAGGCATTGGCTTTCTGACCCCAACTTCGCAGGTTCGATTCTGGCTCAGTCCGGTGATATTTGAAGATGCTCAAATTCGTCTGTCTCGTGTTGGTAGATTTAATTACACGTAAAAGAACTCCTGCGTAACCAAATTCTGGCATCACGGCGTCCCCGAAAACCTTATAAGTAGTTAGTGGGACGTAAAGCCATTATTATTATTATTATTATTATTATTATTATTATTATTATTATTAGCTGCTGTACCCGTGCTTCGCTACGGGATTCTCAGAAAGACTGACTTGGTGGTTTTCCTAACTGAATTCAACATAGGTCATTACAAAAACGTCAGTAGGAATGTAGCGATTGAAAGCAATGTTATCATATAAAAAACTCGATCAAATGAAAAACCGCAAACTTTCTCACTTTCAACGAACAGTACTACGGTGCCGATCTAAGAGTCCAAAGTTTCAGAACTGGAATAACCAGGTCGCAGACTGCCGTGACCACTCCTCTGTCATTATTTCGTTAAATATGCACACTACTCATTCCAATCAGTGGCTCAGAGTAGGGATTTTATAGCTCGAATACAATGATGAACCAGTGTGTTACGTACCAGATATATCAGAAAATGTATGAACCAGAGGAATGGCATGCTAAAGAAGAAAGTTATCTTACACCCCAGCTACTTCCCACCAATATACAGGCAGGCTGTTATAGTCGGTACGACCAAGCGAGTTGGCCGTGTGGTTAGCGGCGCGCAGCTGTGAGATTGCATCCGGGAGATAGTGAATTCGAACCCCACTGCCTGCAACCCTGAAGATGGTATTCGGGAGATGATGGGTTCGAGCCCCACTGTCGGCAGCCCTGACAATGGTTCTCCGTGGTTTCCCATTTTCGCACCAGGCAAATGCCGCGACTGTACCTTAATTAAAGCCACGGCCGCTTTCTTCCACTTCCTAGACCTTTCCTATCCCATCGTCGCATAAGACCTATCTGTGTCGGTGCGACGTAAAACAACTAGCAAAGAAAAAAACATTGAATGACAAGCGCGTAGTGTGAACTTCATACGGGAGGAATGAACGAGCATTTTCACAGGAATTCATGACGTCGCTGTTTTTGCGCGAAACTACACTCCTTCTTTAACTTTTTTTAATGCTATTTGTTCGGGGCGTCGACCTATGAAGATCCTTTGCCCCTATTTGCACCATATATGAGGAAACCTGCGTGTATTATGTAAATGGCGGTAGGGTAAAGTGTTGAATGCGAGGAAAGGAACGTTAAGGATGACACAAACACCCAGTCCCCAGGCCAGGGATATTAATAATTTACAATTAAAAAACTGACCTGGCCGGGAATCGAACCCGGGGCCGCCGGGTGACAGGCGGACGCGTTGCCACCTACACCGCAAGACCAATGGTTAGCAGTCGTTTGTGCCATGTTTTACACAGCAGCATTTACAGATTTGAACCACTTGAACTCCTCCCTCCGCTTGTAAATAATCATCCCTTACTTCTGCGACGTCTTTCACGTGTTTTACATATGTCCAGAAATTAAAAACGAATTCAAATTTAACTTGAAATTACTGTATTCTAGCGTTATAGCCTAGACTGCAATACCTCATTTTCAGACTTTACACACCAATTTTTATTAAATTCTTCCATATTTCCATATTTCCATAATAATGATAATAATAATGAACGAACCACTGTGTAAGTTCTGCACAGGTGGGGCCTGTACTTTTCTGAGGAACAACTGAACCTATTAAGATATATTGTTTGTTGTATCTACAGGGTTTATACCTACAGGTATATGGGGTATGTATTATATGTCGATATAATTGCATTTTCTTGATAACAAATGAGAGGATGCATTAATTATTCTGAATGACTATACGTTCTTTGTTAAGGGGTATTGTATGAAATATCGGTGATATAGATCAAGTTTTGTTTATGTAGGTAACGATTTTTATAGGGTGCCTACATTCATGGACGTAAGTTTGAAATTACAGCCCACTAAGTCCTTACACTCGGAGCTACTGTTGCGAATAGAGCTGGGAACGGAGCAGTTGCTCCTATGATTGCAATCGGTAGTGCGAGTGAGCGCTCCCTCCGGTATTCTCCGGTAGTAAACTGTTGCTGGGAAACCAATCGGTGCTTCGGCACGCGAGCGGAGGACGGAGCAACAGTACTGAATGTGTGCCTCGCTTGCCGTTCCATCCGTGGTGCGCAACGGATGTGCTAGCGACATAGTAAATACTGCTTTATAAGTATGACGAAGGTGAATATAGGAAATATATACATTCTCATTTATCGTTCGTGTTTCATTTGTCGATTACTTTTGTAAAAATTTGCTTTACGTCATGCCGTCTTATGACGACGATGTGATAGGAACGGCTAAGGAGAGTAATTTCTAGGCGTGAAAATGGAAAACGACGTAAAACCATCTTCAGAGCTGCCGACAGTGGGGTTCGAACCCATTTTCACCCGGAAGATAGTGGGATCGAATCCCACTGTCGGCAGCCTTGAAGATGGTTTTCCGTGGTTTCCCACTTCCCCTCCAGGAAAATGCCGGGATGGTACCTAACTGAAGGCCACGGCCGCTTCGTTCCCACTCCCAAACCTTCCCTATCCCATCGTCTCCATAAGACTTATCTGTGTCGGTGCGACATAAAACAAAACCCAAAGTCTCACGCTCCAGGACACTGTCCTTGAGGCGGTATAGGTCCGAAGGAACACCCAACCCGGGAGGGTAAATTGATGGAAGGATTATTATTATTATTATTATTATTATTATTATTATTATTATTATTATTATTATTATTATTATTATTATTGTACTCCCATAACCACTTCTGTGGTTTTCTGTGACGTTAAGGTGCCGACACTTTGTCCCACAGGAGTTCTTTCATGTGCCGGTACAGTAGTGGCGATTAGGGGGGGCGAGAGGGGACAATCGCCCCCCTACTTTGTGGAGAAAACTTTGCATTTGTATTCCATTTTAGCTGGATGAAACAAGGTATTATAGGAATTATTAAAACAAGCAATTTGTACAAGCCCTGTTGTCTTATCAGCTAATTATTTGCTTTAATTAATAACGAAATTATTAGCGGAAATACGCAACAAAGTCGTTCATGCGGTTAACCGATTTTTTTATAGCGCCACAGCGAGTACTGTAGTGGAGACTTTGTATGTGCTGTGAGGAAGGGTACGCGTGCATTCGTTAGTCTGGCAGTCTATTTAGTGTCAGTTTTTTTTAGTTTGTAGTCAAATACTAAATGATTTTAATTATATAATCACGCCGTACGTCTATTTAATTGTAATACATGTGTAATATTGTTCCTCTCGTGAAAGTTTTATTGTATAGTATTGAATCAAAATCTCAAATAAATATTATCAACACAGGTAAGTTGGTAGGCTGAGAATCTTTACCTCTCTGTCGAAATTCCATTTAGTAGCTTTTTTTTAAGTTTTAATGTATAACGTATATACCCCCTCCCCCCGCTATATCCCACAAACTAGGGTACTTTGTTGTCTTTACATTTTCCCCCCTACTTCTAATTCCCAATCGCCGCTACTGCCGGTACACCTGACCACCTTCAGGTACCGCCGAGCAAAGTCGGAATTGAAACCGCAAGCTTGAGCTCAGAAGGCCAGCGCTTTACCCTCTGAACTACTCAGCCCGGTACAGCATATAACCAGTTTCAATCAGTGCGTACTTTGCAGTAAAAACTGAAATGACGTATGACTTTTAGTGCCGAGAGCGTCTGAGGACAAGTTCGGCTCACTAGATGCAGGTCCTTTGATTTGACGTCTTTAGGCGATCTGCGCGTTGTGATGTGGATGAAATGATGATAAAGACGACACATACACCCAGTTCCAGCGCCAGCGAAATTAGCCAATTAAGGTCAAAATTCCCGAACCTGCCGGGAATCGAACTCGGGACCCCTGTGACCAAAGGCCAGCACGTTAACCATTTAGCCATAGAGCCGGATGTACTGTTCCGTAATAAATGAGGTACGAGTATAATTAATGTAAGAACATCGTATATAATACATGTTTACATGCAATGGAATATAATTACCACTTAAACTATTTTACTACCAGTATTAATAATATTGTTAACGCATTTGCAACAGTATAATATATGCCAATATTCAATCTACAGTATTCTATCCACCTGCACCTATTGCAAACTGAACGTCAGCAGATCAAAATCTGTTATTCATAACGTAACAAATAATGCGGCGATCTTGAAACGACTACATCATTTGAATGACAAACGTAGGGGAACACATGCATCTGTGGAATTAGTACTAAAATCTACATTGTAATTCCTCCTAAGATCACCGTTGCAACATTGCCCACATCTAAGAATTTGAATTTTCCGCCAGTGAATTCAATCGGAGGACTACCGGAGGTCTCCGGAGGAGCGCTGTAATCGTATTATCCGATTCAATCAACAGGAGGTCCGCCTCCTCTTCACAGCGCTAGTTCCTATCTGCTTACTTACACGTACGTGATTTGAAGGGGGCCAGCTACCACTCAGTGCAGCAATAATAGAATGAAAATCTTGACTATCTCTAGGATGTGGGGTAATAAGCTTACTTTTGACAACATACCGAATAAGTTCTGGGAAAAGGAGATTGGCGTTCGGTTTCCTCATTAAAATTTGAGGTTATCTAATTCTGTTTTTGAAATAATACGATTAATTCATTTGATAGAACAAAATACCAGGTGGCTCTCGAACGCCGTACTTTCTATTTTTAAATGTCCCGCATGCACAAGTGATGAGTGGGATGCCTACCAACTGATTTTCACAGGGGAACTACTGCCAGCGGGTAGGTTACGTCAGATTATGAAGAGATAAGGACAGGAGTGTCGCTCATAGCATGTTACTCAGCGCTACCGGTCAAATGCACCCCTTGCACTAGTAAACATCGTTTTCGACCGCATAGTTCTAGGCTGGTGTATGGTACAGCCGCACTGTATTTGCTGTCTGCATATCGGCAATGGCTAGTGTGTTCATCAGCGACGAATACACAGAAATTATTTTAATCTGGATAACCTGGTCGGAATGCAGCAGAAGCTCCAAACAGATGTATGCCTTCTACACACGTACTTCACCGAACAGTATTAGTTTTTGTTTCATACATGCAACTCTTTTATCGAGTGGAATGTCTACACGTGTATAAATTAATAAGTTATTAGATTTCATTTTCTGCATCTTTGGCGTGTCTACAAACAGCAGTGGCTGTTAGGGGGAGGGGCGAGGAGGGACAGTTGCTCCCCCCCTTCCCACTTTGTGGGGTAAACATTACATTTCTATTCCAATTTAGCCAACTGGAACTAGGAATTATTTTTAAAAAGCTGTTTGTATAAACCTTCTTATCTTGTCTGCTAATTCCTTCGTTTATTTAATTTAATTATTATTATTGACGGAAATACGCATAAAATGCTGTTCGTCGCGGCTAACCAATTTGTATAGCACTACGGCAAGTAGTGGAGACTTTGCATGTTCTGTGATGAAGGGTAGTAGGGGTACATTTTGTTTGCCAAGGTCGTGGCTACTGAGTTTTAATTCACCCGATGAAAGCAAAAAGAAATATGTACCCCTAATACCCTTCCTCACAGCACATGCAAAGTCTCCACTACTTGTCGTAGAGCTATACAAGTCGCTTAGCCGCGACAAATGTGGTTTTGTGCGTATTTCCGCCAACAATTATGTTAATTACAAAAAATAAAGGAAATATTTAGCATATAAGACAACAAGGCTTGTAGATTTTTAAAAATAATTCCTAGTTCCACTTGGATAAAGTGGAATAAAAGTGTAATGTTTACTCAACAAAGTGTGTGTGTGGGGGGGGGGTTACTGTCCCTCCTCGCCCCACCCCCCAATCAAATCGCCGCTACTGTTCGTAGTCACGCCAAAGATGCAGTAAAGGATATCTAATAACTTATTAATTTATATACGTGTAGACATTCCACTCGATAAAAGAGTTGATTGTATGAAACAAAAACTAATATCGTTCGGCGAAACACATGAGTAGAAGGCATACGTCTGTTTGGAGCTTCTGTTGCATTCCGACCAAGTTGTCCAGTTTGAAATAATGTCTGTTTATTCATCGCTGCTGAACACACTAGTCATAGTCGATATGCAGACAGCAAATATAGTGCGGCTGTACCATACACCAGCCTAGAAGTATGCGGTGGAAAACGATGTTTACTAATGCAAGAGGTGCATTAGACCGGTGTCGCTGAGAAACATGCTGCGAGCGACACTCCGATTCATATCACTTCTTATTCTGACGTAACTTGCCCGCTGGCAGTAGTTCCTCTGTGAAAATCAGTTAGTAGACATCCCACTCATCACTTGTGCATGCGGAACATTTATATGTAGAAAGTACGGCGTTCGTGAGCCACCTGGTATATTCTTTAAATTGTATAGAAAAATAGTAAGTCTTGTTGAGATAAAACAGATGAGAATATGAAATTATGACATTCCAACTGAAAGAAACTAGGAATGAATTTGAATTCTTCTTGACCGGATATTTAACAATTATACACAAAATTTATCCCTCACTGGTTCACTTGACTGTACCTTCAACACTTTGAGTGTAATTACGAAGCATTCCTTTGATCTGGTGTTTACTGTAGATGTGTCACGCCTAATTTGGTGATGTATCCATGTGACTACTTCTTCTCCATATTATATGACTTCTTGGTAAGTCTGTACTGTGTGACTTAATTGCAAGTGTATCCTTCTATGACTCCATGGTAAGCCTTTCCGTCCGTATCTTCAACTAAGTGACCGACCAACTGTGGCCTCACTCTCTCAATCACCAATGACTAATGACTCACTGTGTCCTCTCCATCTCGTTCGCTCTCGTTGACTCTCGTTGACTGACCGACTGAGGCCTCTGCATCCCTATGACTTCTTCACTGTTCAGCTTCCGTTTAACTAATGACTTATGACCGACTAAGGCCTCTCCATCTCGTTCATTCAATGACCAACTGTGGCCTCTGCTTCCAATTTAATAATGACTCGCTGAGTCCTCTCCATCTCGTTCACTCCTTGACTGTTCACTTATCCATTTGGCTTCTTCACAATACACCTTCCGTTTAACTAATGACTGACGCTACAATACGCAGCCACCTTTTATAGACGTTGGTTGACACACTTACGCAATCTCCAGGAATAACTATGATCTACTCCCACCTCGCGACAAATGTTACACACTATGGCGAAATCGCCCGCATCACGCAGTAGGTATCTCAAAGAAAGTGAGCTCATCGCTATATAAGCACGATGACATAGCGATGACTTGGCAGTAACGCCAGCAGTATTGCACAATGTAGCAATGTCATATCCACATCTGATATGCAGCAACCCTTACTGTACATGTTTTAAGTGTTAATCTACACACAGGTATATATACAGGGTGGAGCGTAATTCGCGCACTCGGGCGTCGCAGTGCGACTCCTCACATGCCAGCAATAAAAAAATGTCTCTTACAAATTTTCGTCTTGCGAGTAGATCCGGTAGAAAACGGACGTTGACGAGTAACAATCTGGCAACACTGTAACCGTATGTAGGGTAACTACCGCTGTCACCACGTTCTCGTCGTGCTGTACAGTTGGTGCAGTGGATAGAGCTTTTCATTGGCATGCAGGAGGTCGATGGTTCGATCCTCGGTTGAGGCGCATTTTTTATTTGCTAATTTCCATCTGACATTACCTACTGTAATACAGTAAGACACCGTTTTTGAAGTCACATGTATCCTACATTTACAACATTTTTTAACGCTGAAACAACAAATACCTGGTTAGACTAATAAGAAATAGACAGCTGAAACAAACAGGTTTCCCATCTAGTAGATGAAGTGGTGCGAATTCACACCCACGACGTGGAAAGGGCGCCTTTTAAAGCTGACCAGTGAAAACGATTGTTCGTCCATTTCTAGGATCGTGGTATGTAAGTGCAAATGGTTGCTAGAGGACCCACTGCAATCGCTGGTGACGATTAAGATGCCAGATACCATACCACCTGACTACATTTACGAAATAAGAAACATACGCCTCAACCCAGGATCAACCACTCGACCTCCTGCATGCTAACCCAAAACTCTATCCACTGCACCAACTATATAGTACGACTAACTCCTGCTGACAGAGATAGTTACCCTACCTGTGGTTACAGTGTTGCCAGATTGCTATTCCTTAACGTCGTTTTTCTGCCGGATATACTCGCAAGACGAAATTTTGTAAGAGACATTTTTTTTATTGATGGCATGTGAGGAGTCGCGCTGCGATGCCCGAGTGCGCGAATTACGCTTCACCCTGTATACATACATACATGTAACTACAATCACGCAAGCGACAAGCATTGCAGAAGTGAATTAACCAATAATAATACAATAATAGTAATGTCACAGATAAAATAATAATAATAGTAATAATAATAATAATAATAATAATAAAAATAAAAAATACAGATATCAACTTGTAATGGGATTTGTACCGTTACATTATGATAGGTGAAGATGGAAGAGGATTCATTTTTTCTTTAATAATTGTCATATATTTTGCATTTCATTCTACACTGTAACGAGTTTAACCTGAACATGTACCAGAGTGAAGGGGAAATATGAGCACTTGTTGCTATAAGATTCACTAAAATATTTTGCTGGAAATTATTTTTTGTTTTCATCTTTATGTCGTCCGGCTCTATGACTAAATGGTTAGCGTGCTGGCCTTTGGTCACAGGGGTCCCGGGTTGATTCCCGGCAGGGTCGGATATTTTAACCATAATTGGTTAATTTCGTTGGCATGGGGGCTGGCTGTATGTGTCATCATCATTTCATCCTCATCACGACGCGCAAGTCGCCTACGGGGGTCAAGTTAAAAGACCTGCATCTGGCGAACCGAACTTGTCCTAAAGACACTCTCGGCACAAAAAGCCATACGCAACTTCATTTCATCTTTTTGTCTACTTAGAGGTCATCGATATCAGTTGTTTCATGTTCTATATGAAGAATTTAGTTGGGTTTCATGTAAATCATTTTATAAGTTTTCAATACAATACAATACACTTGTTTGCAAATATTCCCCACATCCTCTCATCAACATTTTCCCTTTCGTTTAGTTTATCATATGATAATGCACATTTTCCTCATGACGGCAATTAAGAAAAGTTTCTTTTCTGAACCTGAAAACAGCTACAGCGAGTACGAAATGAAAATTAGCATTTCCAAGACTAAAGATACTTAGTAGGGAAGAAACCCAAGAGGAGTGAATACCAGGTGAGGAATACGAAACTGGAACAGGTAAATAATTTCAAATATGGTAATTAAGGTGTATATTCTACCAGGATAGTAATATACCATGAATAACGGAATAGGAGAGCAGCAAAGCCAACGTGGTAAGCTCGCAGTTGCAATCAACGATTATCTGTCAGAAAAAAGTGACTTCTCAGATGAAACCATTTTTACACAGGTCCATTTTCAGACCTACTTTACTATACGTGAATGAAATCTAGCCGAGCTCAAGATACTCATAATTGTGAGGTAATAAACAATCAATTAGTGACAATGATTACCAATAACAGCAAGTGGGAACAAAGACAGGATAGTACCCGAAATGAAGAGATAAAGTCTAAGTTAGGAATAATTTCGATGGATGAACCCGTACATATAAACCGCCTTCGGTGGTTGAGGCATGTGAGGCGAATGGAGGAGGATAGGTTACCTAGGAGAATACTGGACTCGACCATGGAGGGTAAGAGAGGTACAGTACAGGGATTTGGTGAGTCGCAGAGACTATCAGACTGAACATTCAAAGTCATAACAGACTGTAAGGAATATATGTACTGTATATGTAGGCCTATGTATATTGTTTCTTTCTTTGCTAGCAGCTTCAACGTCACAGTAACTCAGATAGGTTTTCGGCGGAGATTTGATAGGATACAGCTAAGAGTGGGAAGGGAGTGACCGTAGTCTTGATTAAGATACATCCTGAGCAACTGCGTGGTGTGAAAATGAGAAACCACGGGCAGAGATGGTGTGGTTCGAACCCACCGGCTCCTGAAAGCAAGATTCTCCTACACGGCCCGAAACTCACAGCCAGTTCCCTCAGTTGTAGAAATACTCCTGCTCATTGTCTGAATGGCCCGAGAAGTGGCCGTGAATTTTAGTCGCATTCGGTTAACTACTCAGACCACTTGGGGACTGGGTGTTTGTGTTTGACTACACGCCTCTTAATTTTCAAACTAGTCACCACACCGGCAACTATCAAAGTAACAACGTAACAGATTAATATACTTTTCCACTTGAGGTTGATGTCAGAAAACTGTCTGATTGGAAAACATATGGATCAACACTATGTAATTAAAATCGTGGTCAAGAGACATATACTGTTTCGTAGGTCCTAGGGTGAACAGAATACAAGCATGAAAATACGGGACACTTCGACTGTCATAGACCTCACAATGAGTACCATTTATTAATATAACAACTATTACTTATTATGATTATTATTATTATATTTATTATCATTAATACGGAATTTTCGTGGTTTACAGAGGTGAAAGAAGGTGCGGGCATAAATGGGGCAAGATAGGACAATCAGAAGATTGATTTAAAACTTTACATTTATGGTTATATTTCTTTATCATATTGTTTTTTTTTTTTTTTCTTTTCTCAGAAATAAAACCTTACAAAATTCAGGTACCAAATTTTACTTACAAGCTAATTGAACAAGTTTTAGAAAATCGAATAACAAAGCTTTGAGCTTGAAGCCACCTAATTGTTCATGATCACTGCGGCTCCTTTCAAAAAATCAGTAAAGGAGAAGAACATCCCAATTTCTTTTACTACACAAGAAGACAGAGTATTCAAAATACACGATGTTTCAAGAGCACCATCTGCTCTACAAAATTACTTAGGAGAACACACTCCAAACATTACAACGTTACGGCCTTCCCAAGGCATCATTCAATATTTACACTAATATATGAATAGAAAGAGCCTCTACTGTATGCTCTATAAATTTTACATTTAGTAATCTACTTCCAGAAATATTCAGGCCTATCAAAACCTCAACCTACATTTTACAAATTCCAAGAGTAGGCACTGTCTTATGTGCTCAACAGTCTACCTTTTAACATTTAAAAAAATGACACAGGGGTATGGAGTAACCATTCTACCCGGCCTTTGTGGTAAAACAACAGGTTCAATTACTGGCCCAAAAATCAAAATTAAGTGGAGGCGAACACTTTAACTCCTAGAAGTTTACAATTAAATGGTTAAAATCATATTTGGGCACATGGCCCGAAGCTACAGGGGCTAAGCCTATACTACTGAGGTGACTAGATGGAGAAAATTTAAGTTACAAAACCTACAGTCAGAAAACGGTTACAAAGTCATAGTCAACTCAAAGTCAAGTTGGTATATAACGCGAGAGGTGTCACACTCTGCATTCCCGAATTTCGGCTAAGTTCTTTTGACTAGTTTGAAAGTTACATTTTATAAAATTACACTTATATTAGTAAAGTTTGGAAACATTCCCCTCGAGCTAGCTTTCAAAGACTATCATATCTATAGGACTGCCATTACCTTTAGATGCTGGACTGCTTGATGATGGACGAGGCCCTCTCCTCCTTAATAATCACACACACACTAAACTGGAGCAATGAATAAGACAACCAGGTCGAAGAATGTGTCAGCTTTTATACCCGAGAGGAAAGATCCAGAAAACTCTTGGCTAAGGCTCGACACACCCCCAATTTCCATGGGGTAATTAAATAGGTACAAGATAAATATTATTGGAGGAAAAATGCATATAAAAATTTCATATTGGGCAATATTTGAAGTTGGTTGAAAGAGACAGAAGTGTTGTAAACTTTAACATACCAAAAACAAAGAATAATCAACACAGTGTAGTAAACCTTAAAATAAAAAAATACGTTAGGATTTTAACAGTTCCGCTTCACACTAGAGGGTATAACATAAGTTATTTTTTGGTAGAGTAATCTGTAGAGAAAAGTCCAAACTTATTGCGCTAGTTGTTGCGACCTTCATATATCAGATGGCCTTCTTCAAGGCGCTTCATTTGAATGCACGGGACGGGTGTACCTCGTGGTACAATTATTACTACTACTAAAAATGGAAGCGACCTAATTAAAATACGCCTATTTCAAAAAAACTAATGTTCACTGTGCAGAATTAAAAGCCACCATTTTTACATTTTATATATGTCTGTCCCAATGGTTTGTAACATTCAGTGCCAACCAAGGAGACGTAATTACTTTACACAATGAGAAATATACTGTACGCCAGAGCTTTGTGATAAATAAAGTTTAAACATGGTATTTTAAATTATACTGGACGGTTCACAAAAAAACGGGACAATGTGGGACCCATATATCTTTTGCTGGGACAACGGAGTACTTAAGAGAAATAAGGGACAATCCCGTAAAATAAGGAACGTGTGGTCACCCTACATAGGCCCTGATTTCGTCGGCGTACATTTACTGCGACGCTATTCAGCTGGAGTGCCAGCTATTTGACAGTAGCAATGTGAGCGGGTTTTGACAAGTATGTGAAGAATGGCCCGAGAAGTGGCCGTGAATTTTAGTCGCATTCGGTTAACTACTCAGACCACTTGGGGACTGGGTGTTTGTGTTTGACTACACGCCTCTTAATTTTCAAACTAGTCACCACACCGGCAACTATCAAAGTAACAACGTAACAGATTAATATACTTTTCCACTTGAGGTTGATGTCAGAAAACTGTCTGATTGGAAAACATATGGATCAACACTATGTAATTAAAATCGTGGTCAAGAGACATATACTGTTTCGTAGGTCCTAGGGTGAACAGAATACAAGCATGAAAATACGGGACACTTCGACTGTCATAGACCTCACAATGAGTACCATTTATTAATATAACAACTATTACTTATTATGATTATTATTATTATATTTATTATCATTAATACGGAATTTTCGTGGTTTACAGAGGTGAAAGAAGGTGCGGGCATAAATGGGGCAAGATAGGACAATCAGAAGATTGATTTAAAACTTTACATTTATGGTTATATTTCTTTATCATATTGTTTTTTTTTTTTTTTTCTTTTCTCAGAAATAAAACCTTACAAAATTCAGGTACCAAATTTTACTTACAAGCTAATTGAACAAGTTTTAGAAAATCGAATAACAAAGCTTTGAGCTTGAAGCCACCTAATTGTTCATGATCACTGCGGCTCCTTTCAAAAAATCAGTAAAGGAGAAGAACATCCCAATTTCTTTTACTACACAAGAAGACAGAGTATTCAAAATACACGATGTTTCAAGAGCACCATCTGCTCTACAAAATTACTTAGGAGAACACACTCCAAACATTACAACGTTACGGCCTTCCCAAGGCATCATTCAATATTTACACTAATATATGAATAGAAAGAGCCTCTACTGTATGCTCTATAAATTTTACATTTAGTAATCTACTTCCAGAAATATTCAGGCCTATCAAAACCTCAACCTACATTTTACAAATTCCAAGAGTAGGCACTGTCTTATGTGCTCAACAGTCTACCTTTTAACATTTAAAAAAATGACACAGGGGTATGGAGTAACCATTCTACCCGGCCTTTGTGGTAAAACAACAGGTTCAATTACTGGCCCAAAAATCAAAATTAAGTGGAGGCGAACACTTTAACTCCTAGAAGTTTACAATTAAATGGTTAAAATCATATTTGGGCACATGGCCCGAAGCTACAGGGGCTAAGCCTATACTACTGAGGTGACTAGATGGAGAAAATTTAAGTTACAAAACCTACAGTCAGAAAACGGTTACAAAGTCATAGTCAACTCAAAGTCAAGTTGGTATATAACGCGAGAGGTGTCACACTCTGCATTCCCGAATTTCGGCTAAGTTCTTTTGACTAGTTTGAAAGTTACATTTTATAAAATTACACTTATATTAGTAAAGTTTGGAAACATTCCCCTCGAGCTAGCTTTCAAAGACTATCATATCTATAGGACTGCCATTACCTTTAGATGCTGGACTGCTTGATGATGGACGAGGCCCTCTCCTCCTTAATAATCACACACACACTAAACTGGAGCAATGAATAAGACAACCAGGTCGAAGAATGTGTCAGCTTTTATACCCGAGAGGAAAGATCCAGAAAACTCTTGGCTAAGGCTCGACACACCCCCAATTTCCATGGGGTAATTAAATAGGTACAAGATAAATATTATTGGAGGAAAAATGCATATAAAAATTTCATATTGGGCAATATTTGAAGTTGGTTGAAAGAGACAGAAGTGTTGTAAACTTTAACATACCAAAAACAAAGAATAATCAACACAGTGTAGTAAACCTTAAAATAAAAAAATACGTTAGGATTTTAACAGTTCCGCTTCACACTAGAGGGTATAACATAAGTTATTTTTTGGTAGAGTAATCTGTAGAGAAAAGTCCAAACTTATTGCGCTAGTTGTTGCGACCTTCATATATCAGATGGCCTTCTTCAAGGCGCTTCATTTGAATGCACGGGACGGGTGTACCTCGTGGTACAATTATTACTACTACTAAAAATGGAAGCGACCTAATTAAAATACGCCTATTTCAAAAAAACTAATGTTCACTGTGCAGAATTAAAAGCCACCATTTTTACATTTTATATATGTCTGTCCCAATGGTTTGTAACATTCAGTGCCAACCAAGGAGACGTAATTACTTTACACAATGAGAAATATACTGTACGCCAGAGCTTTGTGATAAATAAAGTTTAAACATGGTATTTTAAATTATACTGGACGGTTCACAAAAAAACGGGACAATGTGGGACCCATATATCTTTTGCTGGGACAACGGAGTACTTAAGAGAAATAAGGGACAATCCCGTAAAATAAGGAACGTGTGGTCACCCTACATAGGCCCTGATTTCGTCGGCGTACATTTACTGCGACGCTATTCAGCTGGAGTGCCAGCTATTTGACAGTAGCAATGTGAGCGGGTTTTGACAAGTATGTGAAGAACTTTTCCCACAACTTGGTGGGGTCACGAGTGTGAACTGTGTCGAACATATGCATTTGGCCCTGTTTTACAGGCGCAATCTCGTCCTCACGCCAACCCTATGTGGAGGGATGTGTCTTGTGTGGATGCACGCAGTGTAATGTGTTGCGTTTGAAGAGGAGAGTATTGAGACAAACCACAAATACCCATTCCTTGAGGCAGAGGAATTAATCACACGCGGTTAAAAATCCGTGACCCGGCCTTGAATGGAACCCGGGGTCCTCTGAACCAAAGACCTGTATATTGACCATTCAGACAATGAGCCGAACATGTAAGTAAAAAAGAAACCAAACCGCATGGCACTGCATCCCTTGAAGGGCCTTGGCCTACCAAGAGACGGCTGCTCATCCCGATGGCCTGCAGTTTACGAGGTGCCATGTGGTCAGCATGACGAATCCTCTCGGCCGTTTCTTGGTTCCTAGACCGGGGCCGCCATCTCACTGTCAGATATCTCCTCAATTCTAATCACGTAGGCTGAGTGGACCTCGAACCAGCCCTCAGGTCCAGGTAAAAATCAGCAGGGAATCGAACCCGGGGCCTCCGGGTAAGAGGCAGGCACGCTACTCCTACACCACGTGGCCGGACTCCTTTATTGTTACTGGCTTTCAGGGGGAAAAGTCGACTTTGGGCCGGTTCTACCATCTGCTGGTGAACTGGATGGCAGCTACGCGGGAGGTAAACTTTTTTCTAGTAGCTTTACGTCGCACCGACACAGCTAGGTCTTATGGCGACGATGGAATAGGAAAGGCCTAGGAGTAGTAAGGAAGCGGCCGTGGTCTTAATTACGGTACAGCCTCCCCATTTGCCTGGTGTGGAAATGGGAGACCACGGAAAACCATCTTCAGGGCTGCCGACAGTGGAATTCGAACCCACACTTTCCCAGATGCAAGCTCACAGCCACGCACCCCTAACCGCACGGCCAACTCGCCCGGTGGGAGGTAAACAACCCGGGGATGTAAATCATCTGGTACTTAGGCTTGCATGCTACCACATCCGCGTAAGACTGATTTTCAGCGACTTCTCGCTTTCGACTAAGGTGCTATCTATCGTTAAATGTATGAAGCTCATTTCGACTGTCTTATTTTTCCCTCCTTGCATATGCTGATTATCACCAACAAGTCTAATAAGATGAGTCTTAGAGATATGACGATTATGTCAAGTTTTCGTGAGGTTAATTCATGTGGTTCAAAATCAGTACCTTTTTGTCACAGAAAGCAACGTAAAATATTCTCGCAATGGATTGGTCAAGTCCGCCTCTGTGGTGTAGTGGTTAGTGTGATTACCTGCCACCCCCGGAGGGCCGAGTTCGATTCCCGGCCCTGCCACAAAATTTGAAAAGTGGTACGAAGACTTGAACGGGGTCCACTCAGCCTCGGGAGGTCAACTGAGTAGAGGTGGGTTCGATTCCCACCTCAGCCATCCTGGAAGTGGTTTTCCGTGCTTTCCCACTTCACCTCCAGGCAAATGCCGGGATGGTACCTAACTTAAGGCCACGGTCGCTTCCTTCCGTCTTCCTTGTCTATCCCTTCCAATCTTCCCATCCCCCCGCAAGGTCCCTGTTCAGCATAGCAGGTGAAGCCGCCTGGGCAAGGTACTGGTCATCCTCCTCAGTTGTATCCCCCAACCCAGAGTCTGGAGCCCCAGGACACTGCCCTTTAGATGGTAGATGTGAGATCCCTCGCTGAGTCCTAGGGAGAAACCGACCCTGAAGGGTAAACAAATAAAGAAGAAGAAGAAGTATAGGATTGTTTCGCCGAGGTGATGGTGATCTCTCATGTCGATTGATTACGGTAAGACATGCGTTGTTGTTTAGGACTAAAGCACTCGCCTTGGTATTGTCATTACGTTCATTATCACACACCCACTTTCCTCACAGTAAATTACTAAATCCTATTCCGAATCATTATTTCAACATGGTAGAAGCAAAATTAGAGCATTTTCAGCGCATAAATACTGCTTTCAGATATAAAAGACAATGTTTCAAGTCCTCCTTGCTCATGTTAGAAACTTTGGGGTAATTTTGCTTTCCGTCTCTTGAAAACATAAGCAACTACACGAAGTAGTACATGTAAACGTTAGTAATATACTGTGCAGTTAATGAGTTAAACTAATTCCTAATTCAGAAACACATTTATTTAGGCGGAAAGTGAATTTTGAATTTCACCTCATCTCTTGGTATCCCACATTTCAAAATACTCGGGTAATTATAGGATGTTATTCATAGGAATTAAATTCTAATGTGTATTCTCAATTTACATTGATAGAGAGACTTATTTCTGTTTCATGCATATGGTGTGTTACTCACCTTCGTACGGGAGCAATTACTTCCGCTATGTTGTATGAAGCAGAAATTACGTTCTTTGATGGCCCAGTATTTGAATTCTTGCTCTGAAAGGGCTAAATTGAATGTGGTTTCTCCTCGAGTTTGTTCGTATTTCATGTCGTGGAATACTCATCATAATTCTACACCTAAAACACAATTTCAATAGTTACCGCAAACTACATAATAATGCACGGTAAATGGAATTTCTTATGCTCTCTCTCTCTCTCTCTCTCTCTTTCTCTCTCTCCCCCTCTCTCTCTCTCCCTCTCCCTTTCTCTCACAGACACACAGACGTACACGCATACACAAATAAATAAATAAATAAATAAATAAATAAATAAATAAATAAATAAATAAATAAATAAATACCAGTAAATAACTAAACAAAGCAAACAAACATATTGATTTTTCAATTGGCTTTACGTCACACCGACACAGATAGGTCTTATGGTGATGATGGGATAGGAAAGGCCTAGAAGTGGGAAGGATGTGGCCGTGGCCTTAATTAAGGTACACCGAGCTCGATAGCTGCAGTCGCTTAAGTGCGGCCAGTATCCAATATTCGGGAGATAGTAGGTTCGAACCCCACTGTCGGCTGCCCTGAAGATGGTTTTCCGTGGTTTCCCATTTTCATACCAGTCAAATGCTGGGGCTGTGCCTTAATTAAGGCCACAGCCGCTTCCTTCCCACCCCTAGCCCTTTCCTGTCCCATCGTCGCCGTAAGACCTATCTGTGTTGGTGCGACGTAAAACAACTAGCAAAAACAATTAAGGTACAGCCCCAGCATTTGTCGGGTGTGGACATGGGGAAACAACGGAATATCATCTTCATGGCTGCCGACAGATGGGATCGAACAAGCTATCTCCTGGATGCAAGCTCGAGTTGCGCGCCCGAAAACGCACGGCCAACTCGCTCGGTCAAACATATTGAAGAAAAATAGCTGCTTTCACTAAAATGGGAAGTTGAGGAGCTGTGCAATTAGAAGCAGACAAGTAGTATGAGCAACACCAAACCCTTTCGCGTGTGACTACTACTAAATATTTTCATTCCTCTCCTGAAAGGGGAGGTGAGCCTCCTGGACGGTGACGCCATCTCTCAGGCAAGGAGATTTGTATCGGAGGAGATGTGTGGAGAAAATGAGACGGTTGGGGGCCGTGGCCTATATTAGAAACTGTCCCGGCATTGCCTTAGTGCAGGAGAATGGAAAACCACGGAAAACCATTCTCAGGACAGCCGAGGGTGGGGACGAGTCCCTCTCCGTCTTCCGAGTACAGAGTACTAGAGCCACGGTAGAGCCGTGGCCAACGCTCCTCTGCTCGATTGGCCGGTTGGAGTACACGCTACTGGGCATAGTTCTGAAGACAAACCACATTTCTAAAACTCATTCCCAAAGCAAACGATTGTTTTGAATTAGTGCTCCTACTATTGCAGTTGATTAATGTAGGTAGTTCCTTCCCTGTTCTTTCTGTATTGTTATTTCGTTCCCGTGTTTTCCAAATTCGTACGTTCGCCATCACCACTTGGTTCATTCCAAGCTAAGAGTTAGGGGCTTAATGTTGTCATCAGCTCCCACTTGGAGCGCTGTGCCAGCATACAGCGAGCCACCCGGTGACGAAAGAGTGTACCACTACAATTCTCGAACGGTAAAAATATTCTTAAATTCAAACCCTCATTTTTGTCAAAGACTTCCTCAGGAACAGTCGAGATTTTCTTCTGAAGACGCAGAGGAAAGTTCTCTGCGAAGAGTTTCACCATGTTCTTTTTGACATGGCCCATATCATGTCTACGGGCCGTAAAACCATCAATGTTAACATTACAATATATCTGTTCAGTGATGGTGTTACCTTCTGGTTATTAGGCCATGGTTACATTTTGATAAGAGTCGACGTTTCACTAACTATACGTAGACCCCTGCACTCCTGCGGATCTGCGGAAATCTGCGAATTCAGTGTCTTGGCGGATACATTCCATGCAGTTATCTTTACACGTGTTGAGGTGACCCTTGATAATGCTGTGGGAGAATAGTGATATACAAAGTGCCTTGACTCCATAAAGCCTTAAATCTGCCACAAGCCTAACTGGTTCCTGACCGGAATTAGTGAGAGGAAGTAACAAAGGTTCCGAAAGAGAATCGCTCAATATTTCGGTAAGTGTCGCAAGAGGAAATCCTTCATAAAACTGCCAATGTTAACAGATCTATCCATTTTTATACCTTGGTAGTAATACTGTTAAATACTTCCAATATCCGCGGATAACCATTCGCGGATGCGGATAATATTTCGTATATCCGCGCAGGGCTCCAGCTATACGGCAGTACATCTTGCCCAAGCAGTTAGTGTTACACCATTAAGCCCCATTCACAATGCAAACGTAACGTAACGTAAACTTAAAATTAACGTTAACTTAGAAGTTAGCGGCCATCCTATCTAATGGATCCATTCACAATGCGCCGACGTAAACTTAACTGCGAGTCCGTAAAATTAAGGGATTGCAAACTCCAAGCTCTTGCGGTTAATTGTACGTTAACTTTAAGAACCAGCCAATCAGAGCAGAGGTAAACATTGTGTGTTGTGCACGATATAATGACTTCTTTCGGCGAAACACTTGTAATTCTCTTTCAAAATAGTCTTTGTGTATAGGCTATGTATGATAGAAGGAAAAAGAATTACAAATACGCTGTACCGAAAAATAATAGGTGGAAATTAATATCCTGTAGTAATGAAATCTGACAATAAATGGCGGGGGACAAGCTCGCAGCGCTGGCAAACGGACGAGAGACAATCCCTGTCATAAATAAAACAGTGTCCCTGTATATTTCTTAACATTATGACGGACTACTAGTTTACGAAAACGATATCATCCAAACAAATAGATCCAAACATCTTATCGGGGTGTGATAGATAGGGTCATAGATGTCGGTAAAGGATACCTTACATTTCTTTGTATTACAAAAGGGGAAGCAAATCGTAAGAAAGGCAAACAGTTCAAGTTTCATCCGCATGTCCAAAACGAACTGATGAGGGTCATTTCTTACAGTAGATTACCGAAATCGCCCTGAGATAACCTTCTTTGATTCAAGGGATGAACCCATTTTCTGCACCGTTGTTTAGATCGCTTTTTCAGGTACCGTAGGCCTACACAGCTCCCAGGAGCAAAGCAATAGATGTTTGAAGTAATACGAATTCCGCTACCACGTTGTTTGATTCCATCGAGGTAGTGAAATATAAAACTGCGAGATAGCCCGAAACCTGACTTCCGTACTAAATAACATGGCAGTGTTTTGATTGGCTGCTGTGTACCCTTTACTTTAATGTTACGTTCCTCCATTGTGAATACCACAAATTTTACGTTAATTTTACGGTTACGTTACGTCGTTAAGTTTACGGTTACGTTTGCATTGTGAATGGGGCCTTATACTGTAAATTTTGGAGTCAGTAATAAATTTCAGTGTAAAAATTTGAAACACACATAACGTCATTCATAAGATAACCGTCATCTTAGAGTAATGCTTTAAAGCATAGTATCTGGTATCTCTTGGCATATGTCTGTTTTAAGGTGCGTCATCTCTATCGCACACTTATTGCTTGGAGTTGAGTGTGATCGCAAAAATACACTGCAATCCGCCAGAAGTGGTCGATAGAGTCCGTGGAGACGCCAAGAATGCAAGAATGTCGTGAGGACCGAAGTTTTTCTGAGAGGCACGCATCAATAGTTTATAATGTTCTACGCCAACATATATCCCGGAAACGTAAATTTGAGTCCAGAAATCTAGACTGCAAACCGAAATTAGGAAACTTAGCCGCAGATAGGTATACTACCTTTCAATTTATCATACAGTAAAACCAGAAAAATACAACTTACGCTATAATCAAATAAGGAAGCAGATTTGACATTAGGACTGGTTGTGGGCATCCTTAAAACACCACCTCGAGCTCTCAAAAAGGAAAATTAAAATGTATAATATAATCACGGCTATGATCAGACGTTTCTTTCAATATTTTGAAGGAAGGTTGCTCAAATTGAACCCTACTAATAATACTTGATAAAACATTCAATATTTAAAAGAATGGGTTACAAATTAACACCAGAACCACAAGGAACGAGTCACTCACAATACATTTCTGAGAGAAATAGCGTGTTTCAATGAAGCTACTAACTATTTACCTTTTCAAATCAGAACCCTTCCTTTCTGTCGCCTTGTAATTTTGCCCCACAATAATGAGGAATCACAAACTTTTGATTTTGAATGTGCATGATTTGCATTGTTAAAATACAGCTGTCTTATTGTAAGGCAACATTGCAAAACTTTTCAACAAGTACTTTTTTTCTTTGCTAGTTGCTTTACGTCGCACCGACACGGAGAGGTGTTATGGCGACGATGGGAAAGGGAAGGCCTAGGAATGGGAAGGAAGCGGCCGTGGCTGGTGTGAAAATGGTAAACTACGGAAAACCATCTTCAAGGCTGTCAACAGTGGGGTTCGAACCCACTATCTCCCGAATACTGGACACTGGCAGCAATTAAGCGACTGGAGCTATCGAGCTCGGTTTTCAACAAGTTGATTTCGGGGATTAGCTTTAGGGTTGTTGGAATCAGTTCGGCAACAAGTTATTTTTGTGCTCGTCAATCGAAATTACATTAATGATTATGTCCACTTCAGAAATGACTATAGATCCAGGTCCAAATTCAATACTGTAGCACATGTTAGACTCAATTATCATTCGATGAAATAACTTGTCGATTGGTACCTCCAAGTTTTCAAGCATCTTAGGAAAATTTTGCATATTGAAATGGTCAATCCAGAACGTCCAAACCCAGAAGAGCTGTTAAGAAGTAACGGTCTTGCCCACCACCCCATGTCCCCACCTACCTTCCAGTTCCCAAGTGAACAGATTTTGCTGGAGGTAGATGAAAGCTGAAGTGCATGGAATATAAAATATTCTGCATTATATTGTGCCTTTGCTGGCGGGACCTCGTGTTTACATTGCACTATGTCTTGTGATATGGGCTAGAGCAATTGTGTTACTTTCATTGATCTGTCTCAGCTTTATCCCTGACTTTGACAAAATGAAAGTGACTGAGGTATGAGCGATGCTAGTAATGCCATTTCTTCTGCAGCCTGTCCCTGCTATGAATATGAAAATATTGCTATAGGGTCGGTTGGTGCATGCATTTCAGTGGGCTTGGCATACTGATATGTAATAGCAACTTCTGGCTCGGTGAGGAAAGCAACGGGAAACTACCTCACTCCTGATTTCCCTAGTACGCCTCTTCAGTGATGCCTAGGCCATCTATGACAGCTTATGGCGGATCTGTTGAGGATCCAACCAGCCTTCGGGCTGAGGACTAAACATACTGTACATTATTATATACGAATCAACTACAAAGAACTGGGAATATTTTCCTCATTAAAATATGGACAATATTTTCAATATTTGCTTATGCCATTAAATATCATTAAAGGTCCATTACCATTGAATTCAGTGTTTTACAATGCTTGTCCAAATAAATGGAATTGACAAGTGCCTATACATCTGCCCTTACTACTATTACCGTTTGAATTAGGCTACTTGAAGGATTAGACCAGTTAATTTTGGTAACCTAACATTACATGGTTGGTTGAAACACGATTTTGAGGAATTAATGATAATTATGTACAATATTTTATGTAACTCTCTTTCTACAGAAATCATCCTTAATATGATTATATTTTATAGAGTTCCACTGTCGAAAGCAACGACGACATAAAGAACAACTACAATAAGATGATAAACCTCTTTTAACGTTTTAACCCCACTAATCGGATTGCAGAGGGAAGTGAATGCTATCTCGAGCGTTAAGAAGTTATTAGCTTTCAAAACCTCACTCATACTCTATAATTATGGGTCCTTTTGTTCTCCTAAGAAGAGAATTTGTTAGCTCACTGGATTAAAGCGATCAAAATTGGAGGAAGAGGTTATAGATCGATAAAATAATGTACTACTCATAATCTGCATAGTCAGATATTAATCTACACTTAATCAGCAATAAATATTCTATCAGATAGTAGGCGGATCTAAGTTGATTGAGAACATGTCTGTGAATTATTCCTTCCTCATTAAAACCCAATTCGTCGCCATAAGACCTATCTGTGTCGGCGCGACCTAAAGCAACTAGCAAAACAAACCCCAAAGAGTGTAATTACTGTAGACTGCACGTTTAATGGATGGTTTTATTTTAGCAAAAGCAAAGCTAAGCAAAGTCACCTCCGTACAGGCCACGAAGGCCCTTGGAGGAGTGGAAGGTAAAGGCTTCCACCCTTGTTAACCTCGGCACGTAAGGGGGTAGAGTGGTTAGCTCTACGTCCGGCCGTCTTTGCCTCCAAGAATTAACCTTGTACTCATTTTTTCTGTAGGCTGAGTGAACCTCAGGGCCATATGCACCTCCGGAAGTGGAAATCTCGTTTCTTAAATTTTACGACTTCCGGACGGGGATCCGAACCCACGTCCATCCGGGCGAACCGAGCACGCCTTCACGGCCTCGGCCAAGCAGCCCCTGGTTTTATTTTTGACCTACTGATATATATTAATTAATGAGAGTGAAGGACACAAATCCCTTACAGTATTTCACTAGAAGCCATAGCTTGCAGGGTTGGCTGGCTGGAGTTAAAATAAGAGGTCGTTTTTCAGAGTCAGTTAACCCATTTCTGCCTAACATAACACATTGTGAATACAACAGTGAAGAATGAGGTATATGGTAGCAATGTATCAGTCTACAATACTAAACACTGATGAGCAATTGAAACAGATATAGCTGCCGTTTTGACAAATTGGCGCCGACCGTGTTCTCGCGGTGCCTCTGCGTCTCATTCACTAATTGGCTCCCCTCTCGAGTATGTACGACACATACCTTCTCCGTCATATTTTTCGATATAATTTTTTTTATCTACGGCTGAAGGGCTCCTTAGTTGAGCTGATGGCCCGCTTTCACTCTTAAAGGGAAAGAATTGAAATAACCTACTTTATGCTTATGCTTATTGGCGCCGGCTTTTCGCCGTCTGTCTCTACAGTGGACTGCCTTCTCCTTCACCTCATCCCAAACTATTTTTGATTCGGCCGGGTGACGCAGCAACTCTAACATAGCACCCAGCCGACCCAACAAAGCATATCGGCCAGACACCAAGTTGCAAGTCGGCCTTCCCGCCATTCATTATACCTTTATAGTCCATGATGTTAACCTTGCAATCTCCGACGAAGCCATCCAGACCGATCTCCGCATGCTCGGCGTTCATAGTGCCGCACGACTCTGCGACGGTCCCGCACCATCACCGGATGTACTTCTGTATATCAACTCTGCAGATGCCTACTTCAACATTCACGATAATGGTGCGCTCATCCAACATCGCCTTCACCGTGTGGAATCTACTCCTCCCAACGTCTTAGCGCAGCTCATGGACAACGCACCTGCTACATTCGCTTCGCCCATCGCAACCCCTCCATCCCCGTCACCACCGGCACCCTCGTCCTCTAGTTACAGCACCCCCGTTACTACCAATACTACTACCACCACCACTACCCCCTCTGCGCACACCTCACCCAACACTCCTATTACCACCACAACGATGTCCCATCTTTTCCACCTTATGTCTTCTCTCCACATTCCTCCCACCCTTGATCTACCACGTCCGCAGAACACATCTCATCACATCAGCCACCTGCCTAGGGAACTATTACTCCTGATACAACTGGAAGTATGTTACATCCACCACCGACGCCACCACCTTCGGACCGTAATATCCTGTATAGCTGCGTCGTTCGCGTTGTGGAACCAAGTATACCAGCTGACGTCATCGCCCAGGAACTCCGCCAGTCAGGACTGTCCGTGCGAAGAGCGTTTCGCATCCACAATGTTGACGGTCCGATCTTCCTAGTCAGACTCCATCTTCCAATTTCCGAGGACGTTCAACGTCTCATCGACAACGGGATAAACTTTTATGGACGCCACCATCGAGTTGAACCATCTCGCTCGCCTCCCCAAACCTCGCCCCGACATACCACACCTCGTCGCCGTCCCCGACCTGCCCCTCCTCCTCAACCACCTAGTCCACATCTCCGACCTTATCCACACCCACCCCGTTACTTTTCGCCACCATCGCCAATCTCTCACCTCCTCAGCCTCCTACTCACTTCTCTTCTAAACATTTCCTCCTTCTATCACATCCTTGCACTTCATCTTATCCCTTGCAACCTTGGTTAAACCTTCCCTTCTTGGCTTCTCTCCTATACAAGCATTTGTAAATCTGTCCATAAAGCACTAGATAACCTACACATCCTTTATTCTCATATCCTTAACTTTTTCATACCGCCTTTACCCACCTCCCTCTTCTCTCATTTCACCCCAACACCGTCTAATCTCCTGGCCAGAAAGAGGGCGTTACCCTTTAGGTGGCCCGCCCCACCCCTTCAGGGTGGGGAAAATTGGCGCCGTGGTCGACCCGGAGAATGAAATAGTTCGGCGTGGTGCATGACTGCGATGTCGTCAGACCTCGTTCTGCCCATGTGAGTAACACGTAAGCACAGGATGGGTAAGACACGAGATCTCGGCGGCTTTGATCGCGGCCAGATTGCCGGTGCCGTGTATATGGGATATTCTATCTCAGAAGTCGTGCAAGCAATGGGCCTTCCTTAGGCCACCGTGTTCAAAGTGTACCATGAGTACGTAGATTCGGGCAAACCCATCATCGCCAGGATTAACTACTATGGAGTACAACTTGTGTTGTTAACAGAAGTCACCGTCGGCTGACGTGGATGATAAGAACGGATAGACGGGTAACAGTGGAAGAGAGTGCTCGTGAATTCAAGACTGGATAACAACGAAGTGTGAGCAGCCATAAAATCCAGGACCACCTCCCCTCAGTGAGGTACAAAAGCCACCGTTCCACTCGGATACCACCTCTCACCGCATTTCACAAGGTACAAAGTTTGACATTGACAGAGACACACAAACATTGACCTCGCAGAGCATAGAAAAAGATCGCCTGGGCAAATGAGTCGTGGTACAGATTTGTAAACGCTGATGGCAGGGCACAAGTGCGTCACTATGCACTCGAGGCAATGTATTTTCCTGTCAGCAGGGTACAGTACAGGCCGGAGGTGCTCATATGATTGTATGGAGATCGTTCACATAGGATGACATGGAACCTCTAGTACATCTGACAAGGTCCCTCACCTACGAACGGTACAGGAAGATCATGCCCACCCATTTGTTCACTTCAGGCACATTGCAGAAGACCTGTACTGACAGTAAGATAATGAACCGTTTAGTTGCTCCCGAACTGAGGTTGATTGGTTCGGTGAACACTCCATGGACATGAGGACACTTGCCTGGTCCCTGAGATGACCCGACCTGAATCCTGTTGAACACGTCTAAGATACTGTCTAGAGAGATGTACGTGTTTTTGACCCTGCCCAGAAAAACCTCTGAGCAATATGGGAGGCTGTGCAGTGGTCATGGAACAGAATGACTTCTCCCTTTCCCGGTATCTTGAGGAGTCCGTGGCATGCTGAATGCCATCACCATAGGCTGAAGTGGGTACTACATTCAACTAGTCAGGTATCTTTATTTCAGCGTAACTTATTTTCTTCATTAGACTTACTCTGACAGAGACCGTTTTGGGATCTCAGCAGATTTCTCTCACGTACGAACGGATGAAGAGATTGGCGCAGGATAGGGTAGTGTGGAGAAATGATTGTAGGCGGGCAATATCTTAACGTTCATGGTATTTCCCCAGAAGGCCACAGAATAGCCACATACATGACTGTTGACCTAAGTCGGGGCGAGATGATATGCGTTACGACTTAGGTGAGCACGGAGAGAGATACTAGCAGGTTGCTCTGGAGCGACAATTGGTTAGTATACTAGTATGTTAATATTGGTAAGGTTAGTAGAGTGGAATGGAATAGCGTAAGGTGATATTGATTGAAGAAATGCATTAGAGAGTCTAAAGACTGATGACAAAATAAAACGAGCGTATATTGGTTGTTATAGTTTCATGAATTAGTTCTTCTTCATGGTTAAATCATCTTAATGGATCACTACGCAAGACTTACATGGTTTTAAACATCCCAGAAATCATAATGGCTAAATATTATTTCCTTTCTAAATTCAGTTAAAATTGAATAATGGTTTCACAACGATTCAGAATAGTGAATAGAATCCGGAAGGTAGTGGGTTCGAATCCCATTGTCGGCAGCCCTGAAAATGGTTTTCCGTGGTTTCCCATTTTCGAACCAGGCAAATGGTAGGGCGGTACCTTGATTAAGGCCACGGCCGCTTCCTTCCCACTCCTAGGCCTTTGCTGTCTCATCGTCGCCAAAAGACCTTTCTGTGTTGGTGCGACGTAAGACACACAAAAAAAGAATGATAAATATACATTAATTTTGATTCAATTACAATAGAAGTGTGGAATCACCATGGAGATGTACTAATGTAACTCCTGGCCTTGCCATCACGCGAATTCATGCTTGGAGTGCGTTTGGATGAACAGAATTAACTGATTCTCCTCGGGGCTGTGGTATTTCATCATCCCATACTGGCTTACCGATCACTATTGGCATCTCGTTAGGAAGCTGAAGCTTTCATATGCAGTAGAGTTCACATGACGTATAAGAGCTCAGTGTTTAGAGAGCGCACAAGTCGCTTTAATGGTGTTTGGCAAAATGCTTTCGTAATATCAACACAGTGGCACTCTCCGTCTGCTGAAGGTTCAAGGTCGTTAGTTAAGTTGGGAACATGACGGTTCTACTGGACAGATAATGTTAGTACGAATAGAAATAAGACCATCGGTGCACTGTAATAAAAACAGATTAACACGTATATTGTAATTACTTCCGAACACGTGTGGCAGGGCTTATTAAAATCGTTTAAGTCAAAAGCATATTGACTCACTGACCTGATATTCTCGATTCACTACTACTACTAGTACTACATTTCATGGACAATTTGCTTTACGTCGCACCGAGACGGATAAGTGATGTGGCGGCTACGGCATACGAAAGGCCTTGGAGCGGGAAGGAAGTAGCCGTGGCCTTAATTGAGGTACAGCTTCAGCATTCGCCTGATTTAAAAATGGGAAACCGCGGAAAACCATCCGTAGGACCGCCGATAGTGGGGTTCGAACCCACTATCCCCTGGATGCAAGCTGACAGCTGCCAACTCGCCCAGTACTACCACTACTAAATGGCGTAAGTTACTTACGTAAGCATATCGCTAGATGATATAAATGAATATTTCACACGGCAAGAATAACCTGCACCTTGTTCCCTGTTCCTTGTTCCCACCTTTGCTTCAAAAGCATTCTATGCACGACCAATTCTTTTTTTAAGAAATATCAGTTAGAATGTCCGACTCGTTGGCTGAACGGTCAGCGTACTGGCCTCCGGTTCAGAGGGTCCCGTGTTCGATTCCCTGCCGGGTCGGGGATTTTAACCTTAATTGGTTAATTCCAATTGCACGGGGGCTGGGTGTATGTGTTGTCTTCATCATCATTTTCATCCTCATCACGACGCGCAGGTCACCTACGGGTGTCAAATAGAAAGACCTGCACCTGGCGAGCCGAACCCGTCCTGGGATACCCCGGCACTAAAAGCAATACGACATTTCATTTCACATGTCATTATTATTATTATTATTATTATTATTATTATTATTATTATTATTATTATTATTAGAGCCTCCGTGGCCCAGACGGTAGCGCGTCGGCTTCTCACCGCTGGATACTGTGGTTCAAATCCCATCACTCCATGTGAGATCTGTGCTGAACAAAGCGGAGGCGGGACAGGTTCTTCTCCGGGTACTCCGGTTTTCCCTGTCATCTTTCATTCCAGCCACACTCTCCATTCTCATTCCATAGCATCTATCAGTCATTAATAAATCACCTTGGGTGTGGCGACCCCATCGTACTAGTAGCCAATATATGGTGCATTCATTACATCCCTCACCCGGTCACAGACTGGAAAGCAGCTTGTAGGTTTTCATTTTCATCATTATTATTATTATTATTATTATTATTATTATTATTATTATTATTATTATTATTATTATTTCTTTTCTAATCCGTTTACTAACCAGGATTGGTTTTTCCTTCGGACTCAGTGAGGGACCCCACCTCTACAGCCTCAAGGGCAGTGTACTGGAGCGTCAGACTTTGGGTCGGGGAGATACAACCGGTCAGGGGGACCAGTACCTCACCCAGGCAGCCTCACCTGCTATGCTGAACAGGGGCTTTGTGGGGAAGATGGGCAGATCGGAAGGGATAGACAAGGAAGAGGGAAGAAAGCGGCCATGGCCATGGCCTTAAGTTAGGTACCATCCCAACATTTGCCTGGAGGAGAAATGGGAAACCACGGAAAACCATCCTCAGGGCTGCCGACAGTGGGATTCGAACCCACTATCTCCCGGATGAGAGCTCACAGCTGCGCGCCACTAACCGCACGGCCAACTCGTCCGGCAAAAATCAAATGAACGGTGTTTTGGGTAATTCGGGTGAACTCATAACAGATCCAAGGGAATCTCTGGAGAGGTGGAGGGAATATTTTGAACATCTTCTCAACGTAAAAAGAAGTCTTCCTGGTGGTGTTGCGAAAAACGTACCTAGTTCATGGGGAGGAGGAAAATGATGTTGGTAAAAATACGCTTGAGGAAGTGGAAAGGATGGTAAATAAATTCCATTGTCATAAAACAGAAGGAATAGATGAAATCAGACCTGAAATGGTGAAGTATAGCAGGGATGAAATGGCTTCATAGAGTAGTAAAATTAGCATGGAGTTTTGGGAAGGTACCTTCAGATTGGACAAAAGCAGTAATTTCACCTATCTATAAGCAAGGGAACAGGAAGGATTGCAACAACTATCGAGGTATCTCATTTATTAGTGTACACGCGAGCACAGAAATGGTGTCCCGGTATAAAAAAAGCATGGTATACCCCCACCTCCACGCTTAACGCATTGCTGCAGGTAGACAGCCCGCTACAATACTGTTGTCATCTAAATGGGCACATTGGTGGATGTATAGCAATACACACACTGTGGCTTCAGCACTACCAGTTCACTCCCTCCCCACCTTTTCGGTACTGGGGTGGCCTAGCACACTACCCCTCCACTCCCTCTTCTCCTTTTCTGTACTGGAGTGGGGCAGTGTTGATTGTTTACGTCTGGACACCATTTCTGTGCTTGCATGTACCAGGCAAAGTATTCACTGGCATCTTGGAAGGGAGGATGCGACCATTGGTTGAGAAGAGGTTGGATGAAAACCATTGTGGTTTCAGACCACAGAGCGGCTGTCAGGATCAGATTTTAAGTATGCGCCAGGTAACTGAAAAATGTTACGAGAGGAACAGACAGCTGTGTTTATGTTTTGTAGATATAGAGAAAGCATATGACAGGGTACCGAGGGAAGAGATGTTCGCCAGACTGGGGGACTATGGAATTAAATGTAGATTATTAAAATCAATTATAGCCATTTATGTTGACAATTGGGCTTCCGTGAGAATTAATGGTAGAATGAGTTCTTGGTTCAGGGTACTCACACAGGTTAGACAAGGCTGTAATCTTTCACCTTTGCTGTTCGTAGTTTACATGGATCATCTGCTGAAAGGTATAACATGGCGGGGAGGGATTCAGTTAGGTGGAAATGTAGTAAGCAGTCTGGCCTATGCTGACGACTTGGTCTTAATGGCAGATTGTGCCGAAAGCATGCAGTGTAATAACTTGGAACTTGAAAATAGGTGCATTGAGTATGGTATGAAAATTAGCCTCTCGAAGGCTAAATTGATGCCAGTAGGTAAGAAATTCAACAGAATTGAATGTCAGATTGGTGATACAAATCTGGAACACATAGATAATTTCAAGTACTTAGGTTGTGTGTTCTCTCAGGATGGCAAAATAATAAGTGAGATTGAATCAAGGTGTAGTAAAGCTAATGCAGTGAGTTCTCAGTTGCGATCAACAGTATTCTGTAAGAAGGAAGTCAGCTCCCGGACGAAACTGTCTTTACATCGGTCTGTTTTCAGACCAACTTTGCTTTACGGGAGCGACAGCTGGGTGGACTCAGGATATCTTATTCATAAGTTAGAAGTTACAGACATGAAAGTAGTGAGAATGATTGCTGGTACAAACAGGTGGGAACAATGGCAGAAGGGTACTCCGAATGTGGAGATAAAGAGTAAGTTAGGAATGAACACGTTTGATGAAGCTGTACGCATAAACAGGCTTCGATGGTGGTGTCATGTGAGGCGAATGGAGGAGGATAGGTTACCTAAGAGAATAATGGACCCTGTTTTGGAGGGTAAGAGAAGTAGAGGGAGAGGAAGGCGACGATGGTCAGACACAGTTTCTAACGACTTAAAGATAAGAGGTATGGAACTAAGTGAGGCCACAGCATTACTTGCAGATAGAGGATTGTGGCGACGTTTAGTAAATTCACAGTGGCTTGCAGACTGAACGCTGAAAGGCATAACGGTCTATAATGGTAATGTATGTATGTATGTATGTATGTATGTATGTATGTATGTATGTATGTATGTATGTATGTATGTATGTATGTATGTATGTATGTCTTCTCAACGTAAAAGACAGATCTTTCTGGTGACGTCGCGATCAACCGTGCTTATGGGCAGGACGGCAATGATGTTGGTGAAATTGCGATTATGTAAGTGGAAAGGTTGGTGAATAAACTCCATTGTCATAAAGCAGCAGGAAGAGATGTAAGTGGACCTGAAATGGTGAAATATAGTGGGAAAGTAGCGTTGATATGGCTTCATAGATTAATATGATTAGCATGGAGTGTTATACTGAGAGTCAGCTCAAGACCTTAGCGGTCCCTTTGATGTTAGTCAGACTTCTGGTCGGTGGAAAGGCTTCCGCGGCGCCAAATAGTTCCCTAGGTTTGTTACTTGTTCCTGAAGTCAGGAGCTTCCTTCAGTTCGGTCAGATATCCTGCTGAACTGACTTGACGAATTAAAAAAATTTTCCCTGCATAAATATGGAAAATATATCACAGATTGTATGTTATTCGGGTTCGTTACCAACTCCTATATTTCATGCGTAGATGGCTAAGAATAGTTATTGTTCTCCGTGGTGTATGTAGCAAAATAATAATAATTTAATACGATACTGATATCTTATTGCACTGTGTACTTAGTAAGCTTTGTTCAAGTTCATTCCATTGCTAATAAGTTCGCATAATATGTGCGACGTTGAAGATGGATCCAAGAAAACTGTTGGCATTACTGGCTGCAACAGCATGTTCAGTATTCATAATGGCTGTCAGCTGTGAGCAAGACGTGTGTGATGCTGTGACGCTTGAGTCCCCTGTGAAATATTTTAAAGTTAACAAAAGTGGAGAAAAAGTAAGTAGGAAATCTAAACCAAATTGTTTTAAACGTTTACAGTAGCCTACGAGATGAGAATCTGCTGTGGTCTGTGGAAGACGTGGTGAAAAAGACCGCGCAGCTGACCAGCGTTTCTGTGTAGGCCTACAGTGTTTACACTTTACGGAAAATCTACGTCTCCAGTGAAAGGTTGATGTGTCAGCTCAGTTCAGACTATGCACTCGCCGTAAATAAAGCAGGAAGGGCCTTAACACGGTATGGGAATAGGATCCTTGGCGTATTCGATAATAATAATAATAATAATAATAATAATAATAGTAATAATAATAATAATAATAATAATTTCTACTTTACTTTATATTCGTAACCGCCCTCTACCTGCAGAAATGTTGTCATGAGGGGATCATGAGTTCGTTTTTACCTTCCGAATGACGAGACTACAATATTTACAACATTTCTGGAAACATTTATTTTGCAATCCCACTCACGGGTGGGTTTTTCAGCGTTTTTAACTGTGATAAATTGCCACTGACAGTCGTTGCACGAGAGCGGAATCGTATAGTTATGTTGTAAGTCTCCATGTGCCTCACACAAATTGCATTATGAAGTAAAAATAAACCTTGCTTCTCTTGCCTCAGTATTCGTCAGTAATCTGTAGATTTAACATGGTCAATAAAGGAATAAATAGGTGTGGTACGTAATCAAGGTACAGCTATGAGAAAGGAAGTGATTTCGTTTGATGCTTCACTATTTCATAATGAAGTACTTGTCAGATAGACGCGCGGCGTTAATGATAAGCTGGTTGTGGCGGAGATTGAGAACGGTGACGGGAAGGAGGAACAGGAGACGTGCTCACATGCGGAAGGATACTTTTCCTAAGCTCTTGAGTTGAATTTCAGTTATAGTAAGGTACATTCTGAACGCAAGGAAACAGGGGGGATTGCAACACCTATTGAGGTATCTCATTGATCGGTGTACCAGGCAATGTGTTCACTGGCATCTTGGAAGGGAGCGTGCGATCAGTGGTGGAGAGGAAGCTGGCAGGACGCCGATATAAATAGATACGATTTCTGCATTAACTAAAATAATAGAATTCCATCACTTCATGACATAGCAGCATCACTGGCAACTAAGCTGAGAGAATGAGAACAGTAACGGACAATGGAGTTAATCTGTAATACGCTGCTGAACTCATGAATGTTCCTTTCATATTCCATCGATTGTCATTAACATGACCGCGCATATTCGAGAGAGGAATATTCATATCTGACAATGTTTTAAGAACTCATTCGGTTAGAATAAAGCTTGTAGTGGCCTCTACAGGACATAAACCGGGAAAATGCTCATGAATGCTGATATCATCTGGTTACTTAATAAAAATCTTACAATTAGTGTCAGCTGCTCAGTGTGACTTACTTCTTGTCAATTGCTTAGTATGACTTACATCAAAATTGCAATCTGCAGCTATGCTGTAATATTTAAGATTGTGCACCATGACTCCAGACATGAGAGAAATCTATTAATTCTAAATGTTTTCCCCAAGATAATGCTGTGCATACTAGTAGTTGTGCCTGTCCCAGTGTGTAGGGGTAGCGTGCTTCTCTCTTATCTGGAAGCCCCTGGTTCGATTCTCGGCAAGGTCGCAGATTTTTACCGGGATCTGGGGGCTAATTCGAGTTCCACTCAGCTGACTTGATTGCAATTGAGGAGCTATTGACGGTGAGATAGTAGCCTCGGTCTCGAAATTCAAGAATTACGGGCGAGATAATTCGTCCTGCCGACCACACGACCACAAGCTTTCGAGCTGAGCAACGTTCGCTTGGCAGGCCATGGCCCTTCGGGGCTTTCGCTCCATGGAGTTTGGTTACGTATACTCTAGTATTACAACGAGCTACTCTCAGTAAATATTCAAACATAACCCTTATCCAATCTAATAATTAACTCAACAAGCTTCAAATAATTGCCGTAATTATGAACGCACAGCTTGTCGTAAGTTCCACGGTAAGGTGAACATTGTAGTGCCAAGAAATGAACAATACCAATTACGCGCTCAATTATGCCCACGCTTCGCCGGTGTCAAGAATTTGCATTTAACAATTTGATGCATTGAATCAATGGTATTTTCTTGGTGTATGTGGAGGAGGAATGCTGGGTAGGAGACCAGTACTTCGCGCGGGACCGACTTCATCTAAACAGATGAGGCTCCTACGAGTTAGAATACACAAGAGAGGCATAGAATCTTGCCGGGAAATATCAGGATGACTAGAGCCTGAGGGGAGCTGCCAACTGGAATATACGACGAGCCACGAGCAGCCACGGATAATAGACTATGGATATAAGGCCCTAAGATCATTATTATTGTTATTATTATTATGATTCCTTTATTTATATTGCGTGACCCAGGCTATGAGGCCTGCTATTCTCCCAAACAATATCTTATAATGTACAAAATGTACATAACACACTAAAGGAAAGAGAAAGAAACACACATAATGAAGAACATTTTCCTAATTTGTCAATGAAAACAAATTTCGCACGAAACACAGGCATGAAATAACAAAACAGGAAAAGAGAATTCATGTAATTACACTTCCAGTTCAGATGGCAACGAATTCCGTGTTCGAACTGTACTAACAACAAAAATATTATTGTAGAGGGTTGATACGTGATTTGATATTTTGAGTATTAAGTTAGCTGCAGGTCTTGTCGGGATGTTGCGAATGATTGAGAACAACTGAAGAGATTCTGTTAGAGTATCAGCTTGTATATTATTTTTTGGAGTGGAAGCAAGGACGCTACAATGCTCGTTTAGTTCAAGCCAATTTAGCTCATGGAATGCTGGAGTTATATGATGAAATTTTGGAATGTTCATTATAAAGCGGACACAAGCATTCTGAGCTCTCTGAATTATATTAGAGATGGCGCCAGTTAGTCTGACGTAGACGATGTCACTGTAGTCAGAGGCATTATTAACTACTGAACAAACAGTTTTCCGATCTTAAGAAAGAAGTAAATCTTTCATTCTTTTAAGTGAGTGAAGGGAGAAACACAGTCGTTGACACATAGCTATTACGTGTTCTGGAAGGTTTTTGACCACTATTAATCCTAAATTTTTAACTTCGTTTTCAAAAGGAATAATGGTTTCATTGAACGTTATTGGGGGATGTTTACATTCGTTTAGTGATAACGTATTTTGGATGTACCTATCATTATAGCTTTAGATTTCACTGAGTTCATTCTGAGTCCCTTCAGTCTAGTCCGCACTTCGACACGCATACCGTCTTCATTAATTTTACATATTGCTTCGTGAATACCGGTTACTTTTGTTTGAGCATAGACCTATACATCATCTGCAGAAAAACAGTCAAAGAGCGCAAAATAATATGATTGAATTTTGGAATCTTATTGGATCATATTCAGTTATTAATGTCATTCGTGCGGATTCATCGCTGAATGTGAATGTGAATAGTAGCGAAGTAAATCAGGGTATTTTTATATAAAGAAGAGACAGGTAAACTAGAGGCAGAGGAGTATTTATCTGTGTGCGTTTTTTAAATTTGCTTTACGTAGCACAGAGACAAATAGGTCGTAGAGCGACGATGGGGTAGGAAAGGGCTAAGAGTGGGAAGGATGTGACCGTGGAAGGTACAGCCCCAGCATTTGTCTGGTGTGAAAATGGGAAACCATGGAAAACAATCTTAAGGACTGCCGACAGTGGGGTTCGAACCCACCATCCCCCGAATGCAAACTGATAGCTACATAACTCAAACCACGCGACCACTTGCTCGGTCTGTGCGTAAGAGCATATGCAGTTGTTTAAAATGGGTTAATCAGGAACATTGTTGTGATTATCTATGTATTGTTCCTCTTGACACAGCTCTTACCGGGCGAGTTGGCCGTGCGCGTAGAGGCGCGCGGCTGTGAGCTTGCATCCGGGAGATAGTAGGTTCGAATCCCACTATCGGCAGCCCTGAAGATGGTTTTCCGTGGTTTCCCATTTTCACACCAGGCAAATGCTGGGTCTGTACCTTAATTAAGGCCACGGCCGCTTTCTTCCAACTCCTAGGCCTTTCCTATCCCATCGTCGCCATAAGACCTATCTGTGTCGGTGCGACGTAAAGCCCCTAGCAAAAAAAAAGACACAGCTCTTGCTCTCTGGAAACTTATTTATCAATAAAATAAAATATAAATAAATAAAAATGAAATGCTGTGGATGAAAATCATGGTTCAAGGGAATGCCAACAGTATTCAAATATCAGGAATGTAGACTATAGGGCGTCTAGTAACAACTTCCCAGTACTCGATAGGGTGTAAGACGTCTGTTATACTGGCGCCAATATAGTGTTACGGTTCAAATCTCGTTACAAGATGATATCTGCATTTATTATTATTATTATTATTATTATTATTATTATTATTATTATTAGTATTATTATTATGGCCGTATTATTATTTTATCTGTGAGGTTACTATTATTGTATTATTGTTATCATTGTTCAATTCAATACTGCAATGATTGTCGCTTGCGTGATTGTAGTCAAATTGTTATGTATATACTGTATGTGTGTGAATATTAGCATTTAACCATGTAAAGTAAGACTTGCTACGTAATATCATACATGGATATGCATTGTAATAAGTTTTGACATTGCAACGCACATGTTGCAATACTGCTGGCGTAACTGCCGAGTCATTCTTACGTCATTGTGTGCATTTAGCGGTGAGCTCATGTTCTTGGAGACACCTAGGGTGCCGCAGGCGGTTTCACCATAGTGTGTAACATTTGGAGCAGGGTGGGAGTATGTTGTTGTTTGAGTCATCAGTCCATAGACTGGTTTGATGCAGCCCTCCATGCCACCCTATCCTGTGCTAACCTTTTCATTTCTACGTAAATACTGCATCCTACATCTGCTCTAATCTGCTTGTCATATTCATATCTTGGTCTACCCCTACCGTTCTTACCCCCTACACTTCCTTCAAAAACCAACTGAACAAGTCCTGGGTGTCTTAAGACGTGTCCTATCATTCTATCTCTTCTTCTCGTCAAATTTAGCCAAATCGATCTCCTCTCACCAATTCGATTCAGTATCTCTTCATTCGTGATTCGATCTATCCATCTCACCTTCAGCATTCTTCTGTAACACCACATTTAAAAAGCTTCTATTCTCTTTCCTTCTGAGCCAGTAATCGTCCATGTTTCACTTCCATACAATGCCACGCTCCATACGAAAGTCTTCAAAAACATCTTTCTAATTCCGATATCAATGTTTGAAGTGAGCAAATTTCTTTTCTTAAGAAAGCTCTTCCTTGCTTGTGCTAGTTTGCATTTTATGTCCTCCTTACTTCTGCCATCGTTAGTTATTTTACTACCCAAGTAACAATATTCATCTACTTCTTTTAAGACTTCATTTCCTAATCTAATATTTCCTGCATCACCTGCCTTCGTTCGACTGCACTCCATTACTTTTGTTTTGGACTTATTTATTTTCATCTTGTACTCCTTACCCAAGACTTCATCCATACCATTCAGCAACTTCTCGAGATCTTCTGCAGTCTCAGATAAAATAACAATATCATCGGCAAATCTCAAGGTTTTGATTTCCTCTCCTTGGGCTGTGATTCCGTTTCCAAATTTCTCTTTGATTTCCTTTACTGCCTGTTCTATGTAAACATTGAAAAGGGGAGGGGACAAACTGCAGCCTTGCCTCACTCCTTTCTGGATTGCTGCTTCTTTTTCAAAGCCCTCGATTCTTATCACTGCAGACTGATTTTTATACAGATTGTAGATAATTCTTCGTTCTCGGTATCTGATCCCTATCATCTTCAGAATCATAAATAGCTTGGTCCAATCAACATTATCGAATGCCTTTTCTAGATCTACGAATGCCATGTACGTGGGCTTGTCCTTCTTGATTCGATCCTCTAAGATCAGACGTGAAGTCAGGATATCTTCACGTGTTCCTACATTTCTTCTGAAGCCAAATTGATCTTCTCCCAACTCAGCTTCAACTTGTTTTTCCATTCTTCTGTAAATAATACGTGTTAAAATTTTGCAGGCATGAGATACTAAACTAATCGTGCGGTAGTTTTCACACCTGTCAGCACCGGCTTTCTTGGGAATAGGTATAACAACATTCTGCTGAAAATCGGATGGGACTTCTCCTGTCTCATACATCTTGCACACTAAATGAAATAACCTTGCCATGCTGGTTTCTCCTAAGGCAGTCAGTAATTCAGAGGGAATGTCATCAATTCCAGGTGCCTTGTTCCTATTGAGGTCACTCACAGCTCTGTCAAACTCTGACTTCAAAATTGGGTCTCCCTTTTCATCAGCATCAACAGCCTCTTCATGTTCCAGAACCAAATTATCTACATCTTTACCTTGATACAACTGTTGGATATGCTCCTGCCATCTTTCTGCTTTGTCTTCTTTCCCTAGAAGTGGTTTTCCATCTGAGCTCTTAATATTCATACACCTATATTTCCTTTCTCCAAAGGTTTCCTTGATTTTCCCGTATGCAGCATCTACCTTTCCCAGGACCATACAGCCTTCGACATCCTTGCATTTCTCCTTCAGCCATTCTTCCTTAGCTGCCTTGCACTTTCTATCCACTTGATTCTTTAATCGCCTGTATTCTTTTCTGCCCTCTTCATTTCTAGCATTCTTGTATTTTCGTCGTTCATCAATCAGGTCTAGTATCTCCTGAGTTATCCACTGATTCTTAGTTGATCTTTTCTTCCTTCCTAACATTTCTTCAGCAGCCCTACTGACTTCATTTTTCATGACTCTCCACTCTTCCTCTATAGTGTTTCCTTCAGCCTTTTCATTTAGTCCTTGTGCAACATGTTCCTTGAAACAATCCCTCACATTCTTTTCTTTCAACTTGTCTAGACCCCATCTTTTTGCATTCTTTCCTTTCTTCAATTTCTTCAACTTCAGATGACATTTCATGACCAACAAGTTGTGGTCAGAGTCCACGTCTGCTCCTGGGAAAGTTTTGCAATCCAACATCTGGTTTCTGAATCTCTGCCTAATCATAATGAAGTCTATTTGACCTCAGGTCTCGTCCACGTATACAGCCGTCGTTTGTGGTGTTTGAACCACGTATTGGCAAGGACTAAATTATGATCAGTGCAGAATTCAACCAGACGACTTCCTCTTTCGTTCCTTCGTCCCAATCCAAATTCTCCTACTGTACTACCTTCTCTTCCTTGGCCTACCACTGCATTCCAGTCTCCCATCACAATTAGATTCTCGTCACCTTTTACATATTGTATTAAATCTTCTATCTCCTCATATATTCTTTCGATTTCTTCATCATCCGCTGAACTAGTAGGCATATAGACCTGCACTATTGTGGTGGGCATTGGTTTGGTGTCTATCTTGACGACAATAATTCTTTCACTATGCTGGTCGTAGTAGTTTACCCGCTGCCCTATTTTCTTATTCATTATTAAACCAACTCCTGCATTTCCTCTGTTTGATTTTGTGTTGATAATTCGGTAGTCGCCTGACCAAAAATCTTGCTCTTCCTGCCAACGTACTTCACTTATGCCAACTACATCTAACTTTAGCCTATCCATCTCCCTTTCCAGATTCTCTAACCTACCACAACGATTCAAACTTCTAACATTCCACGCTCCGACTCGCAGAATGTCAGTATCCATCTTCCTGATGATCGCCCCCTCTCGTGTAGTCCCCACCCGGAGATCCGAATGGGGGACTAGTTTACCTCCGGAATATTTTACCCGGGAGGAAGCCATCATCAGTACATCATTCATACAGAGAGAGCTGCATGTCCTCGGGAGTTAGTTACGGCTGTAGTTTCCCGTTGCTTTCAGCCGTGTAGCAGTATCAACACAGCTAGGGCATGTTGAGTATTATTACAAGGCCGTATCAGTCAATCATCCAGACTGCCGCCCTTGCAACTACCGAAAGGCTGCTACCGCCCTTTCGATGAACCATTCGTTAGTCTGGTCTCTCAACAGATACCCATCCGATATGGTTGCACCTGCGGCTCGGCTATCTGCATCATTGGGACACGCAAGCCTCCCCACCGCGGCAAGGTCACATGGTTCGCAGAGGAGGGGTGGGAGTATATCATAGTTATTTATGGAGATTGCGTAGGTGAGTCAACTAATATTTATATAAGCTGGTCCAGTGTCTTATAGCAGGAGTCGAAAGGATGGAGAGGCCTCGGTGAGTCATTAGTCAGTGGTAATGGGGAGAGTGAGGCCACAGTTGGTTGGTCAGTGCAGTTGGAAGGAAAGGCTTGCCATGAAGTCATAGAAGGATAGACTTGCCATGAATTCATGTAGGGCCGACTTACCAAGAAGTCATATAGAAGGAGACACTTACCAAGAAGTGTTGTACTGAGATGATAGTAGTCCGTCATCTGGATGGAGAAGAAGCAGTCACATGGATACTTAGTCGTCAGTGAAACAAAAATGATACATCATCAAATTAGGCTTGATATATCTACAGGAAACATCAACTCAAAGGAATACGTCGTAATTACACTCAAAGTGTTGAAGGTACAGACAAGTGAACCCGTGAGGGATAAATTTCGTGTATAATTGTTAAATGTCCGGTCGAGAGGAATTCAAATTAATGCCTAGTTTCTTTCAGTTGCAATGTCATATCGTTATATTCTCATCTGTTTTTTCGCAGCAGTTTTTACTATTCTTATCGAAATTATTTCAAGAATACTTTTTGTTTTATCAAATTAATTTATCGCTTTATATCAAGGGTAATGGTTCATGTTTGTGGGTTACTCTAATCTCATCCTAGTTCGTGAACCATGGGCAACGGCTGAGTGGCCTAGTAAGTGGTCCTGAGAGTCGGGATACCAGTTGCTATGGAATGGGAGAGGGCATCTCGGACTTATTCTGAGTCAAGGCCCTCCTTGTGCTCAGGCGGCTAGGACTGTACAATTCACCGGTGGTCCATAACCCGTTCGAGGAGAGATCCTCACTTGGAGTATGTGCAAGTAAGGTAGCATCCTGCTTCATGAATTTACCGAGCTCAGAACATTTTAAACAAGCCTCGGACCTATGGGAGTAATGTAGTCCCACTCCCATTTGACAGGCGAGGGACTCCTTGGAAACAACTTGGCGAACGAAATGGAATTGGATGGGGAGCTATCAATATTAATGGGGCTTATGGAAGAAAGAAAATAGAACTGGCCGAGTCAGCAAAGAGAATGCATCTGGATGTGCTAGGAGTAAGAGATATTCGGGTAAGGGGAGATAACGAGGAAGAGATAGGAGATAATAAAGTGTACTTGACGGGTGTTAGGAAAGGAAGGGCAGAGTCTGGGGTAGGGCTCTTTATCAGGAATACCACTGCACACAACATAGTTTCTGTTAGGCACGTAAATGACCGAATGGTGTGGGTAGATTGGTCAGTTGGAGGAATTAGGACTAGAATTGTGTTCGTGTATTCACCATGTAAGGGTGCAGATGAAGATGAATTTGAGAAGTTTTATGAAACATTGAGTGACATCGTGGTCAGGGTCAACAGCAAGGATAGAATAGTGCTAATGGGCGATTTCAATGCGAGAGTTGGGAATAGAACTGAAGGATACGAAAGGGTGATTGGTAAATGTGGGGAAGATATGGAAGCTAATGGGAATGGGAAGCGTTTGCTGGACTTCTGAGCTAGTATGGGTTTAGCTGTTACGAATACATTATTCAAGCATAAGGCTATTCACTGCTACACATGGGAGGCTACGGGTACCAGATCCATAATAGACTATATCTTAAGAGACTTCGAAATCAGGAAATCTGTTAGGAATGTACGAGTTTCCCGCGGATGTTTCGATGATACAGACCACTATCTGATCTGTAGTAAACTAAGTATCTGTAGGCCTAGGGTAGAGAAAGTGAAATCTGTCTGCAAACGAATAAGGGTAGAAAATCTCCAGGACGAGGAAATGAGACAGAAGTACATGGATATGATTAGTGAGAAGTTGCGAACAGTAGACAGAAAGCAGATTCAGAATATTGAAAGTGAATGGGTGGCATACAGGGATGCATTAGTAGAAACAGCAAGGGAATGCCTAGGAACAACTGTGTGTAAAGATGGGAAAAGGTGAACATCTTGGTGGAATGATGAAGTGAGAGCAGCTTGTAAACGTAAACAGAAGGCTTATCAGAAATGGCTCCAAACAAGGGCCGAGGCAGGCAGGGATTTGTACGTAGATGAAGGAAACAGAGCGAAACAAATAGTTGTTGAATCCAAAAAGAAGTTGTGGGAAGATTTTGGTACAACCTGGAAAGGCTAGGTCAATCAGCAGGGAAATCTTTCTGGACAGTAATAATGAATCTTAGGAAGGGAGGGAAAAAGGAAATGAACAGTGTTTTAAGTAATTCAGGTGAACTCATAATAGATCCCAGGGAATCACTGGAGAGGTGGAGGGAATATTTTGAACATCTTCTCAATGTAAAAGGAAATCATCCTGGTAGTGTTGCGAATAGCCAAGCTCATGGGGAGGAGGAAATTGATGTTGGTGAAGTTATGCTTGAGGAAGTGGAAAGGATGGTAAATAAACTCCATTGTCATAAGGCAGCAGGAATAGATGAAATTAGATCTGAATTGGTGAAGTATAGTGGAAAGGCAGAGATAAAATGGCTTTATAGAGTAATAAAATTAGCATGGGGTTTCGGTAAGGTACCTTCAGATTGGACAAAAGCAGTAATTGCACCTATCTATAAGCAAGGGAACAGGAAGGATTGCAACAACTATCTAGATATCTCATTGATTAGTATACCAGGCAAAGTATTCACTGGCATCTTGGAAGGGAGGGTGCGATCAGTCGTTGAGAGGAAGTTGGATGAAAACCAGTGTGGTTTCTGAAGACAGAGAGGCTGTCAGGATCAGATTTTCAGTATGCGCCAGGTAATTTGAAAAATGCTACGAGAGGAACAGGCAGTTGTGTTTATGTTTCGTAGATCTAGAGAAAGCATATGACAGGGTACTGAGGGAAAAGATGTTCACTATACTGGGGGACTATGGAATTAATGTTGATTATTAAAAGCAATCAAAGGCGTTTATGTTGACAATTGGGCTTCAGTGAGAATTGATGGTAGAATGAGTTCTTGGTTCAGGGTACCTACAGGGGTTAGACAAGGCTGTAATCATTCACCTTCGCTGTTCGTAGTTTACATGGATCATCTGCTGAAAGGTTTAAAATGGCGGGGAGGGATTCAGTTAGGTGGAAATGTAGTAAGCAGTCTGGCCTATGCTGACGACTTGGTCTTAATGGCAGATTGTGCCGAAAGCCTGCAGTGTAATATCTTGGAACTTGAAAATAGGTGCATTGAGTATGGTATGAAAAATAGCCTCTCGAAGTCTAAATTGATGTCAGTAGGTTAGAAATTCAACAGAATTGAATGTCAGATTAGTGGTACAAAGCTAGAACAGGTCGATAATTTCAAGTATTTAGGTTTTGTGTTCTCTCAGGATGGTAATATTGTAAATGAGATTGAATCAAGGTGTCGTAAAGCTAATGCAGTGGGCTCACAGTTCCGATCAACAGTATTCTGTAAGAAGGAAGTCAGCTCCCAGACGAAACTATCTTTCCATCGACCTGTTTTCAGACCAAATTAGCTTTACGGAAGCGAAAGCTGGGTGGCCTCAGGATATCTTATTCATAAGCTAGAAGTAACTGACATGAAAGAAGCACGAATGATTGCTTGTACGAACAGGTGGGGAGCAATGGCAGGAGGGTACTCGGAATGAGGAGATAAAGGCTAATTTAGGAATGAACTCGATGGATGAAGCTGTACGCATAAACCGGCTTCGCTGGTGGGTTCATGTGAAGCGAATGGAGGAGGATAGGTTACCTAGGAGAATACTGGACTCTGCTATAGAGGGTAAGAGAAGTTTAGTTAGATCAAGACGACGATGGTTAGACTCGGTTTCTAACGATTTAGAGATAAGAGATATAGAACTAAATGAGGCCGCAACACTAGTTGCAAATCGAGGATTGTGGCGACGTTTAATAAATTCACAGAGGATTGCAGACTGAACGCTGAAAGGTATAACAGTCTATAATGATAATGTATGTATGTATGTTTCAAGGGTAGACTTAGATCACCTCAAATTTAATTAGAAACAAAACGACAATCTCCTTTTCCCAGAACCTATATGGTATGTTGTCAAAAGTAAGCTTATTACCCCACACCCTAGAGATATTCAAGATTACCATTCTATTATTGCTGCACTGAGTTGTAGCTGGCGCCCATCAAATAACGTATGTATAAGTAATCAGGTAAGAACTAAGTCTGAGTACAAGGTCCGACGATTATTTTATTTAATGAATGTTAATTTTCACATTTTTCATTTAAATCAGATTAGTACGTTTTTTTAGTAAGCGAGTTAGGAACCTTTATAATAGAGAAAAGTTTTATAATTGCAGGTGACTTAGGTCTTCCGGCCGTAAACCGGTCTTGGGAGACTACGGGAAGAGGCTACACAGTCTGGTCGCAGTGAACAAGTTAATTAGTAGGGAAATGCATTTGATGATTTTTAAATCTCAGATAATGAAAATAATGAAGATAATACCAATAAATGAGATAGTTGATCCCAGTCTTGAAATAATATTTCAAGACGTATAATAGTGACTTGGTATACCAGCTAATCCTAAAAAGTGTTGAGGGCAGAATGTTAAGTTTACTCCTAAAAATATAGTTTAAATGCCCACATATTGTAACCGTAAGGGGCAAGATAGGAGGACTCAAAGATGTACTACAAGGTGTTGCGCAACTTTATTGAGAGTATAACGCACGGAGTGAAAGTGGGGATAATCTCGGGGCGCTACCCCAAGGCACTCCTTGTAGCGAGACAAAGGAGCTCTCTAAGGAGGCGAGGGAAGAATCGACAACGAGGATTCCTGGTGGAGCAGTTTGACATGGATATCGCAAGCTTTAGAGTGAGAAAGGGCTAAGAGAAACCTGTGAGCCAACATCCCAACATCCCAAGGATAGATAAATTGGCACTAACATCGATTTTTATTATGATATTACGATATTCCAGAATCCAGTCATATTTCATTATTATACACCGAACTCGATAGCTGCAGTCGCTTAAGTGCGGCCAGTATCCAGTATTCGGGAGAGAGTAGGCTCGAACCCCACTGTTGGCAGCCCTGAAGATGGTTTTCCGTGGTTACCCATTTTCACACCAGGCAAATGCTGGGGCTGTACCTTAATTAAGGCCACGGCCGCTTCCTTCCCACTCCTAGACTTTTCCGGTCCCATCGTCGCCATAAGACCTATCTGTGTCGGTGCAACGTAAAGCAACTAGCAATAAAAAGTCGTTATTATAAAAGTCCATAACAGCGATGTTCGGCAGTAAGCATTAAACTACTCAAAAGTTACGCGTTGTCTCCAAGTGGAAAATTCCCAGAAAGCCATTGCCACTCGAGATCGGGAAGTACTCGGAGCTAGAAAGGGTGCCGAAGCTTTTATTAATTATACAGCAAACGAATCTTGTTTCACCACATAGCAATTTATATATAAAAACTAGCTGATGTACCCGTGCTTCGCTACGGGATTCTCAGAAAGACTGACTTTGTGGTTTTCCTAACCTGAAATCAACATAGGTCATTACAAAAACGTAAGTATGAATGTAGCGATTAAAAGCAATGCTATCATATAAAATACTCGATCAAATGGAAAGCCGCACGTTTTATCACTTTAAATGAACAGTGCTGCGGTTAGATTGCGGTTCCAATCTAATAGTCCATAGTTCCAGAGCTGGGATGACCAGGCCGCAGATTGACATGAACACTCATCTGCCATTATTCCGCTAAATATGCACACTGTTCATTCCAATCAGTGCCTGAGAGTAGGGATTGAATAGCCCGAATGCTATGATGATCCAGTGTGTTACGTACCAGTAGTACCAGAAAATTTATAAACCAAGGGGATAGCATGCTAAAGAAGAAACTTACCTGACTCTCCAGCTACTTCCCATCAATATTCAGACAGGCTGTACACTCTGTACGACTGGGCGAGTTGACCGTGTGGTTAGCGGTGCGCAACTGTGAGCTTGCTTCCGAGAGATAGTGGATTCGAACCCCATTGTCGGCAGCGCTGAAGATGGTATTCCGTGGTTTCCCGCTTTCACACCAGTCAAATGCTGGGCATGTACCTTAATTAAGGCCTAAGGCACTCCTAGCCCTTTCCTATCCCACCGTCGTCATAAAACCTATCTATGTCGGTGCAACGTAAATCAAATAAAAATACTCTGTAGGCAACAGTAATCCTATCTACCGGAGATGAGGGGCAACAGAAGACACAAAGCATATCACGACAAACAATGGTCAATGTAATGTTATTGTTGATCAATGTTATGAGCTTTCTATATTGTAGGCCTTCACATTTAGTTTTCTTTCGACTCTGATTTGTAAAATATTTTATACCATAAACTGTAGTTTCTTATTCTCCGACTTTACATACCGATTTTCATTAAATACTGTTTACCCATTTTCTCGTTACTCGGCGCTGATATAGACTTGGTAACAAAAACCCAAATTCATGAATATCTTTGTGATCATAGCCAGTACGGTAACAATGTATAAGACATGAATAATAGGAAATTTAAGTAATACTATATAACCTTAGTTATGTAGCATTCATCGATTACACCTCTAATAAGAAATATTTGAGAATTACATTTTAGGCCTTCCCCTAAACTACCATTTCACTCAGCGTGAATAAAATAATTTACAGCCTAGACTATAGCGACTTATTTCCTGACTTTGCATACCGATTTTCATCAAGATAGAACTACTAATAACAACAATATTTGAGAAGTAAATTTTAGGCCTTCCCCTAAACTACCATTTTTCTCAGCGTGAATACAATTATTGATAGCCTAGATTGTAGCAACTTACTCCCCAACTTTGCATACCCATTTTCTTTAAAATACGACAACTAATAACATAAATAGTTGAGAATTCAATTTTAGGCCTTCCCCTAAACTACCATTTCGCTCAGCGTGAGTAAAATGATTTATAGCCTAGATTGCAGAGGCTCATCCCCCGACTTTACATACCGATTTTCATTAGACCACGAATAACATAAATAGTTGAGAATTCAATTTTAGGCCTTCCCCTAAACTACCATTTCACTCAGCTTGAGCAAAATGATTTATAGCCTAGATTGTAGAGGCTCATCCCCCGACTTCACATACCGATTTTCATTAAATTCTCTCCAACCGTTTTCTCGTGATGCGTGTACATACAGACAGACAGACAGACAGACAGACAGACAGACAGACAGACAGACAGACAGACAGAAATTACGGAAAAGTAAAAAATGCATTTTCTGGTTACTATGGACATGATCGATACAGAAATACCATTATTTTCAAATTCTGAGCAATGTACAGACAAAACTCTTATTTTATATATATAGATATAGAAGACATTTCAGGCCTTCCCCTAAACTATCATTTCACTGAGTGCGAATAACATTATTGATAGCCTAGATTATAGCGACCTATTCCCCGACTTCTCATACCAAGTTTCGTGAAGATACGATCACTAATAAATTAAATATTTGACAATTAAATTTTAGGCCTTCCCCTAAACTACCATTTTTCTCAGCGTGCATAGCCTATATTGTAGCGACTTATTTCCCATCCTTGTCTAGCGATTTTCGTTAAGACACGACCGCTAATAACATAAATATTTGAGAATTAAATTTCAGGCCTTCCCCTAAACTACCATTTCACCCAGCGTGATTAAAATAATTTGCAGCCTAGATTGTAGCGGTTCATCACCCGACTTTACATTCCGATTTTCATTACATTCTCTTGAGCCGTTTTCTCGTGATGCGTGTACATACATACATACATACAGACAGACAGACAGAAATTACGGAAAAGTAAAAAATGCATTTTCTTGTTACTGTGGACATGACCGATACAGAAATACCATTATTTTCAAATTCTGAGCAATGTACAGACAAAACTCTTATTTTATATATATAGAAGATAAGGGCTAACTACTGGTTGCACTGTGTTTATTGTAGAACCCCGGGGAAAGTGGTAACCCGAATTCATGGAGGGGACGGACCCCACGATGGTCACTTGTTTTCACCTCCCTTACTTAAGGGATGGTCTGCCCTCCCCACCGGGATTCATCATCCAGCTATTCAAACGAGCGGTTCGTGTCGCGTATGGTGAGAGGTTTTGTCTTTGTGTGGTAATGATATAGACTGTGGACGCAATCATTATAAAATCAATAAGAACTGTGTTTTGATTACTCCAAGTACTGATACAACATTTTTGTATAGAAAATGCGCGTTCGCGGATGAATTTAGGTGACTTTTCCATGAAGCTAGAAAACATTATTACTAGGATAGTAATCATTACTGTGGATGTATGATATGAACAGAAATCGAGATGTATACCGTGGAATTTCTAGCATGAATATGATTAACTTATTCCTGGATAGAGCGTGTATATAAAAAGAGTTTGGTATAACCTTCACATAAAAAATTATGCCGTTGTCTTAACAACAGAGAATATTAGAAGTATTAGTGTAAACAAGCAACCTAAAGGTAGATTGAGAAAGTACGGGATTTTCAAACTGTTGACCTGTAGTAATCCAGCACCGGAAAATTTAATTCGCGTATCTTTGTGTGTTCCAGTGGTACGACTGACCTTAGGGGACGTTTCTTTAATGCAACGTTCCTTTATGACAGCCGCCATAATTGGAAATTAGCTTGGAAGCATGAATCAAAAGACTGTAACCGAGACCTGGACTTCAGACATCCCAGAGCCAAGATTTGCCACGATGCAAGCCTAAACCTATAGATGGTCTTCCCGAGGTTCGAACGGAAACTCCGCACAAGAATGAGATAAGTGGGCCTACAGCCTCAATTATTCTGTAGTTAGTGAATGCTAGAAACTCCACGGTATACATCTCGATTTCTGTTCATATCATATAAGGCGTGATCGAAACTCGTCAGTTTGAGGGTGTTACTGCAGCGGATATGCAACGTAGCGCGACTCTGATGCTGGTATATAAGCACGGACATGTAGACAAATGGATTAGTGTGGCAGTCGTATCGTTCTTAGGTGCAAACGTTAAATGCGGACACGTGAACTGTGGCAACTTTATTTACTAAATGCTCCAAACAGGACCAACGTGCTGTTATTCTGTTCTTGGCTGCCGAATGACAAGCACCGGTGGACATCCATCGGAGAATGAAGACTGTGTATTGGGCGGCATGTCTATCGAAAACCACCGTTGTGGAATGGTGCACCAAGCTCCATGCGGGTCGCGTTTCGACACGAGACGCCGGTCGATCTGGGAGGCCAGCCTCATCCATTACGGACAACTACAAACGGGCGGTAGGTAAGGCGATTAGGGTGGACCGGCGCATAACCATTCGTGTGCTAGCAATGGACATTGAAAGGTCGACGCTTCCTGACGGACGAGGATATGCAGGAGGCGGTTACGGTCTTCTTCACGCAGCAGGACACAGTGTTTTACCACACGGGGATCTTCAACCTGGTGCGTCGGTGGGATGAGTGCTCAATGCTCACGCCTATTTTGCCTGATTGGCATCCCGATTCAGGACTGTACGGCCGTCGAACGGAAACTTTTTGATCACCCCTCATACTAGGGGAAAGATTTAGTATTGCACATATTGAGGTTCATTAGATTACGTAACTATTTGAGCGTGTTTTTGTTTATTTTAAATAGAGATAATTTCTTGGGATTTTACATTGTTTATTTTTATTAATTACCACGTAATATCCATCTGTACATCTAATGCGGCACATTTAATAAAATGATTTTATAGCTAGAGATTTATTAAAGTTTGAGAGTGCTTTCGATTGGAGGGTTTTTTATCTTTGAAAATACAGTACCATCAGAGCGTTTAATGAGTGTGGAGATAATTTATAATTGCATGACGAATACGATCTTCACTAATGAGCGAAATAAGACGTGTATAGTTTTACGGGGAATAGTAATGCTCCCAGTTCTTAATGTAATTGGTGTGTATTGCACCCCCTCATGCCTGAGTCACAATCAGCATGTTATCTCAGGGCGTGTTAATGTTCGACAAAAGTACTAAAGACTCTGAATCTCCGGTTAAATTGGTGGCATTCGAAATTAGTACTACAGGGGTGAACGGGGCATGCAAAAATTTATAGGATTAGGCTCATTCAGATTAACTCAAGAGATAGACCCAAACAGAGAAATGAGACAAACGGGAGGCTCCGCGCTAGGAAAGGGACGGATATTTTAATCGGTCACCAAGGGTAGAAATAGTGTCTAAAGAACAGTAACTTGGAACTGTTTCCTTTGCAAATGCTTAAGGAGCAATTTATTCACAAATAACTGAAAGTAACACAAAACATTGTCGACACTCCTATGCCAATTAATTTGACAAAAAGTAATTAGAAAATCATGCAAAACATATTACAGAGTTTGTTTACCACCAATCCATTTGGGTGGTTAAACCCATGATCGCCAAGGGTCTAAACAGCGACCCCTACGATAATACCCTAGCCTATACGGTCAGGACCGTTTACATGTTGGGAACGTAGGCATGAACATATTATCTATGTCATCGCCTCCGCCTTCCCCGAGATGAAACCCACCCGGGATTGTTCAATACCATCCCGGGCTCTTAACCCAAGATATGATATGGTTAACGGAAGGAGTACGACAAAGGGACATTAACCTAAGCATCCACATGTAGATATTTGCCAACAATAATAGAATCAAATCTTAACTTACTATTCACAGCCTAACTTGACATTTATTATTTAATTCCGCAAGCTGACTTCACCAGCCACCGTGAACATCACCATCGGATATCATCCAAAAAGATTATTATCGTCGCCATAAGACCTATCTGTGTCGGTGCGACGTAAAGCCCCTAGCAAAAAAAAAAGATTATTACGATGACCATTTTTATCGTTCGAATTCCCATGAACCAGTCATTAATGCCGCAATTATTACTGTTGTTGTTATTTCATTCTTATTATTATTATTATTAGTATTATTAGGTGCCAGGCCTATGGTAACCCCTTTCAGTACTTCCTGGAAGGGACTAGTGAATCAGCCGATCGGGGAGCACCTAGCTGGCCTGGAGGGCATAGCTGGTTATTTCCGTGTGTTGTTCTCGTCGGCTGGCTTACCTATGAGTTTCTTGGAGATTCAACAGGATTGTTCTGCCTCTAGCCACCTCGCAAATCTCCTGGTTCACATCGCACGAGCTATAAAAATGAGGCTAGCCGCGGACAGTCAGTCTGTGTTAGGTTCCGTGGTGGAGTCAGTGTGCGATTCAGTGTGTTGTGGTGCGGTGGCTGGGCTGAGGGCGGCAGAGGTATTGGCTGTCGCTAGTGTCCCATCGAGGTCTGAACGAGGGGCTGTGGTTGTGGTGTCGAAGAGTCCAGTGAGTAGGCGGGCTGAGGACGACGTACGGAACGGAAGACCGCGTGCTATCTCAGAGTACTCTGTGTTTGTGTATTTCTGTGGTCTGGAGATTGCCGTGAATCAGCGAGGGGAGCCGCTGTCGTAAGTGTGATGGTAAATGGACCTGTTGTGAGTATCGTCCTGCTCTTGAATACTGTTGAGCTATTTAGTTGTTCACTGCATGTGACTTTGTGAAGTACCGGATTGTTTGTAAAGTCGAACCAACGAACAGTCATCGTGCGTCGAGTGGCCCGTAGCCCTGTGTTCAGATCCAGCGGTCTACACACAGCTGCTGTATGAGGTGACTGGACTTGGGGAAGTGAAAGTAAGGATTAACCGTCCCCAGGTATAGCGACGGGTCGGAGCGCTTGCTGTGTCGCAAGGAAGAGGGAGATTTGTAAATAGACAGCAATTAGTGAGTGTGGCCATTCAATGTGTATATATATGCGTGCATTTATTGAGTCATCCTGAAATAAATTAAAGCAATAAAACAGACGGAGATTTTTTTAACAATTTACGTCGCACCGACACAGGTAGGTCTTATGGCGACGATGGGAGAGGAAAGGGCTAGGAATCGAAAGGAATCGGCCGTGGCCTTGATTAATTTACAGCTCTAGCATTTGCCTGGTGTAAAAATGGGAAACTACGGAAAAACATCTTCAGGGCTGCCGACAGTGGGGTTCGAACCCACTATCTCGTGAATACTGGATACTGGCCGCACTTAAGCAGACGGAGTTTTATTCGCATTATTATTACTATTTCAACCCGTGGTCATCATTGATTATTATTATTTTTAATTATTCTCAAAGCAGTTAACTATTATTAACCACACAATTTATACGATCCTAACTGTGTTCGGCACAAAGAGATCAGTCAGTTTTATGATTTATTTACAATTATCATTAGGCTATTCTTACTTCCCCTTCTTTAGAATCGAGTCACTCACGTTGAATCCCAGTTGAACAACCGACTTCCGCATTCTCGTCGGTCAAGACACAATAGTGGTTATCGAACCTCAACCCTTCTTCACTCGTACTGCAATTAATTTATGGGGGAGTCGTATCCTCCCAAGATAAATCTAAATCCCATTGCACCTCGCGGCTGGGAATGTCTCCATCCAGTCCCTGCAAGTGCTAAGTTATACCTACCTCCTTTCTCATTTGAAGTCCATTTCTCTAAGGAACTCTTCAAATTGTGTATCTCATATACAGTATTTTCAGTGTGGGGAATTCCTTCCCATCCCTAACACCGGAATTTTGATAATAACATCGACGTAGTCCTCGGGATTCATCTATTTCTTCAACCTAAGTACGACTCCATTTTGTACCATGCCGCATTATTGTCCCTCATTACTTCCGAAAAACAGAAATGGGCTCAACCCACCCTGGCCCTTCAACAGCTGTGGCCATCATGCCCCACTGCCTTTATCGCTTCTAAACACATTATTTCGATTATTATCGGGTCTCCAGAAGCATTAAATCACTAAATAAGTATTAACTCATATTTACTGCAAGAAATTAAAGGTTTCCACATGCGCCATTTTACTGGATGACTGACTTTAACCTCTCCTTAGAAATCAGGCCCGTGCCTTTCCACAATTTATTATTATTACACACATACCTAACATAACTCGTCTCCACTGATCACCTCGATACTTTGACTGATTATTACATCTGACGTCCACTGGTGAAACTCCGCGGCACACATAAATCACTGATATTTACAATACCCCAACAGGACATCATCCCTGTACAAAAAAACATTCAAATTCACTGGCAGCCCTGTACTTCTGGATAATCATACAGCATACCTTAATATACCTACATAAAGGAGAACCTGACATAAGTCAGTAAAATAATGCCGAGCAATCCTAACAGGAATTTAAGATTATATGACTGAATCATGCTCTTCAACTAACAATAAAAAACAAATCAAGCACTAAACCAAAACAAACTCTAAGTGACTCTAAGCAAAACAATATAAAGAGTGCTTGCTTCAATTGTTTACGTATCATTGGTCCTTTTGGCTACTTGTACATGAATCTGTCGAGCCGGGAATCGGCGCTCCTAAACGTTTAAGTAACCATACTTTAAGACATTTGATTCCCCACGTTAACGTAAGCAAATCTACATAATTAAAATGGAATTGTACTGATCTCTGCCTGTAGTCTATAAACTCGACTAGGAATACAAGGCCCGTCCAGTTTAGCACGTTATATTACTGGTTTCCATGCCAGCACGTAGAGGTAATCCAATGCTATTTTCAGATTTACACATTTAAAATTTTAGACAATAACATTTGGAAATTTTACACACACTAACATTTAAATAAAAATGTACACTTCTGGACTTTTATATGTCCCGCTTAATAGACACCTACAATCTTCATTCCTTCCCGGCACTACGGAACAGGTGATGCCATGGTATAATCTTCAGTGGCCCGGCACGCACTCAATATTCGAACCCGGCGCTCCCGTAAATGTTTACGTCCTTGCCGGATAACGTTCGTGTGGCTGATCAAGTATAAGTTAGAAATCGAATGTCTACAGGCGTCTACGTCGAACAACTATGAGTGTTCTCGTGAAATTTGCACAGTTCCTAGAAATTTATTATATCAATCCTACCACAGTAGGTTTATATTAAATCCACTTCCCCACTCAAATTTACATTAGAGCTTTCTCTAAACTCACTGAGGCGAATGTCTTCATTTATATAAATCTAGTCATTTACCTGTGATCTTTGACTGGTACATTTTCTCCGGTATCCGAACTAGTGGTAATGGTGAAATTTTAAGAGTCTATAAGGCGTACTACATCACTGCACTGACAAACGTGGTGACGGTCCGAATATACTTTCCAGAAAGGTTCTGACGCTGCTTGTACGATCTCCTTTTATAATAGTTTCACTCCTTTTCCGGGTTCACGGAATTTTATGTTAGAGAGAGAAACCCCAATTCTCCCGTTCGATTACGCGCAGATCTGTTTGGGCTTCGAGGTGTGGTACACACGTGACATATCATCCCCCTCCTCTGTCCGAAAAGTTAAATCTTATCCATTTTGGGTTATTGTATTATTTATGAATTTATATCCTGTGTTTTGGCGGACAATATCGAGCTATTTATGACGAACCTTGCTTTCAGCCAACCAGAGAGTAGCGCCACTGATTTTTCATAATAACCACTGTCAGTTCACATAAAATTACCATATATTAATATAAGTTCAAGCTTCTAACTTCTTCCTCATTCTAAATCTGTGCTTCACTTCATTTATTGTCCGACTCGCTGGCTGAATGGTCAGCGTACTGGCCTGCGGTTCAGAGGGTCCCGCTTTCGAATCCCAGCCGGGTAGGGGATTTTAACCTTCATTGGTTAATTCCAATGGCTCGGGGGATGGGTGTTTGTGCTGTCCCCAACATCCCTGCAACTCACACACCGCACATAACCCTATCCTCCACCACAATAACACGCAGTTACCTACACATGGCAGATGTCGCACACCCTCGTCGGAGGGTCTGCCTTACAACGGCTGCACTCGGCTAGAAATAGCCACACAAAATTATTATTTCATTTACTTAATGTTACTGGCGGAATTGGTCCGGGTAGCGCCTCCCAAAATTCAACGTTGGCACGACTGTATTTGGAAAGGATTCTTAGGCGAATTTTGTCATTGGCTCATGACCAAGTGGGAATTCAAATCTTGACCTAGTCTATGACGAATAGAAAGTGATCGTACCAGAATAATTGGTGCTGAGACTTACGTTAATTGCGGCTTGCGAAATTATGCCCTAATTACGAGGAGATATAAGAAATGACCGTTCGAGAGAAATTGGTTCGGAAAATTGTGTGCAAAGGGCCTGTAAACATGACAGAATGTTGGATTTGTGACTATTCCTTGAGAGGCGTGTCTGTCCGTTGTTTATGTCGGGCCACAGTCGTTCGAGGCAAAATGAATGTACCCGTTACAAGAAAAGGACAACGGGGGAGAGAGAGAGAGGGTCGTGTCGCCACTAACGATAAGTGTTACTGTACGGAGCCCGAGATAGATGCACATCTTTCAAATGTTTCAAATGTAAGGCGTTACAGTATATTCAGCGCAATGTAACGTAACTAACTGATGAACGCTAAGTTAAATGAGCATTTTATCTTTCATTTTTATTAAATTATAGGCCTATAGGAGTTTCAGTGACCCTGCTGGGACAGCAGGAGTCTATTTGTTCAAGTCCATGGGCTAAACTGGACGTAGTCATACACGGCGTTCCTGTGATTACACATATGTTTCCAGAAAGTTTTATATTATTTTCCTATGTTGTATATTCTTTTCGTTGTGTTTGACGCAGGAATTTGAACAGGAATTTAAGATTATATTGACTGAATCATGCTCTTCAACTAACAATAAAAACACAAATCAAGCACTAAACCAAAATAAACTCTAAGTGACTCTAAGCTAAAAAGATATATATATAAAGAGTGCTTGCTACAATTATTTACATATCATTGGTCCTTTTGGCTACTTACACATGAATTTGTCGAGCCGGGAATCGGCCCGCCTAAACGTTTAAATAACCATACTTTAAGATATTTAATTCCCCCCCCCCCCCCGTTAACGTAAGCAAATCTACATAATTAAAATGGCATTGTACTGATCTCTGCCTGTAGTCTATAAACTCAACTAGGAATACAAGGCCCGTCCATAGATTGCAGGGCCTCTCAGGGTGCTTACGCGTGGTGCATGCACTGTGCACGGTGCAAAACAGCAGGAAAAATACAAAGCGTGTGCCAGACACAGTGACTTGGGGTGATAATTTAGCCAGTGGTAGTAATAGACCGGAAATTTTCAACGATTACTTTGCGTCTAATTTTGTTGCACCTGTTCAGTTCCCTGATTTTCCGTCTATTGAGTCTGTCCCTTCTCATAGTCTCAGTAATCTTTCCACCTCTGAGTCAGAAGTCTATTCGTTACTTTCCTCCCTGCCAGAAAATAAACCTACTGGTCCGGATGGTCTCAGTCCTGTCTTCCTTAAGAATACCGCTACGACTCTTGCCCATCCTATTGCTGTTATATTTAACCGTTGCTTCTTAGCCGGCTACTTTCCTGACGACGGGAAAATCGCTAACATCACTCCGGTTTTTAAAAGTGGAAAGTGGTCTGATGTCAGAAACTATCGTCCGATTTCTATATTACCCACTCTGTCACTCATCTGTGAAAAGATTATCCACCAGCGCCTTCTTTCTTTCACACTTCCTTATATATCGTCCCAACAGCATGGTTTTCTTCCTGGTAGCTCCTGCCTAACTAATCTGGCTGTTCTTCTCCATCGTGCAACATCTGCTCTTAACGCCGGTTCTCAACTGGACGTGTGCTACATTGATATTGCTAAGGCTTTTGATACCGTAGACCACGCACTTCTTTCCTATAAACTCTCAGAACGTTTTAATATCCATGGTCGCTTGCTAACTCTCCTGCAGAGCTTCCTCAATACCAGAACTCAGCGTGTGGTTCTTGATGGGTTCAGTTCGACTCTTGTTATGGTACATTCTGGCGTCCCACAGGGCAGTGTCCTAGGTCCGCTTCTTTTTGTCTTATTTATTGACGATCTCATTAATTCTATATCCTCCGTTTCTTGTGAAATTCTACTATTTGCAGATGACTGTAAAATATTCAAACAAATCGATTCTTTATCTGACGTAAACTCCTTACAGAGTGGGCTTAATTCACTCTCTGAATGGTGCTCCACATGGCGTCTTAAGCCTAATCCTGCCAAGTGTTCCTCTATTTCGATCACGCTTCGTAAATCCCCTATTCTCAGTAAATACTCCCTCCTCGGTAACCCGTTCCCAACTCTAACAGAACAAAATGACTTAGGTGTGATGTTTGACAGTAAATTGTTATTTGTCCCCCATATACAAAAGATAACCGCGCGAGCAATGTCACTTCTCGGTTTGTTGTATAGATTTTCTGACATCACCGATATCCGCGCCCTCCGAGCCTACTATGTATCTTGCATCCCACCGATTATTGAATTCGCGTCTCCCATTTGGTCTACCTCTTCACCCACTAATCTGAATCATATTGACCGCGTGCAGTCATTCTTCTGTGCCATTGTTAGAGCCAGAGTATCTGATTGTCGAAACTTGAGCAGTAATCAGATACTAGACAAGTTAAACCTTCACCCGTTATCTAGTCGCAGGAATGTAGCCGACCTTAGATTCCTATATAACGCTGTTAACGGTTTATTTCGTTCTCCTGAACCTGCATCCTTCTTTTCCTTACATGTTCCAACTCGCAAAACCAGGATTACTCCGCCCCTTCATATTCCGTATTCCCGCCTCTCTCTCGTTCAAAGAAGTTTATTTATCCGCATACCAACCCTCCTTAACTCTTTATCTTCTGACAGGAACTTGGACGTTTTTTCTTCGTATGCCTCCTTTAATCGATTCTTCCTTAACTTAACCTAGTTCATTTTGTTTATATTCCTTTTTTCTCTTCTCATTGCTGTCCTCTGTTTTGTACATAATATTTTTTTTTACTGTACTATACAATTATTTAAGTGTTATATCTGTATTTATCTTACTGTGCCTAGCTATAAGTTCTTCTCTTCGTTTTACGTTCAAAAATTTTTCTCGTTGTTTCTTTAGCCTTTATTTTTTGTTTTTATATGTTGTGTCTCTAATTTTGTTAGTTTTTAATTTTTTCCTCTATTTTTATCGTTAGATGTTTTTTCGTCATTATTCTTCCACTTTTCTTTATGCTTGCCTTGTGCTACTCTATTGTAAATATGTATTTCATTGCGGAATTCTGTAATTCGGCTTCTCGCTGTTTTGGTTTCCCAAATAAATAAATAAAAGACGACGTCGCTTGGCTGACCAGATTGCAGACCCCCACTTCTCGATTTGGAGATCCAAAATCACATGCAGGATATTGCAGCTGGTTATTCAAGGGAAGATACAAGGAAAAAGAAGACCAGGAAGAAGGCGCATTCCTTTGATTGATAATTTGAAAACTTGGTTCAACTGTTCCACTACTGAGCAACATCCAAAACAAGAATCTCTATGATGGTAGCCGATCTTTTGAACGCCTTCTTCACCAGCATCGTTTCAGAGTTTCATAACGGGTAGGTATACAAAACCGTCATTTACAATCCTTGTATTTCTTGGAAATGGGGTTTTCCACCGTAACTAGAATAACTCACAGGTCAGATAGGTCATTCCGGAGAGCAGCGCTGCTATTGGCCAAAGCGCCTGACGTCACCGAGAGCGAGAATGAAGTGGTATTTTTTTGAGCTTAGTAGTTACTCTAATTACACTCCACTCAAGTCATGAAGTACAGAACTAATGGATCTTTAGATGCTGTAACATTTATTATTTAAAACTTATACGAAAACATACGACTTCAAATTCGTCTTTGTAAAGACAAAGAGACTCTCACAACGGCTCGAAGGATGGAACGCTGGCCTTCTGCCCCTTGGCAGGTTCGATCCTGGCTCAGTGTGGTGGTATTAGAAGGTGCTCAAATATGTCAGCCTCGTGTCGACACGTTAAAGAACTCTTGCGGGACAACATTCCGGCACCTCTGCGTGTCCAAAAACACGTTATTTGATCGAATCCAAATTTTAACACCATATACAACGGGATGTTTTATACATTGTTTATATATTTCAGAACTGTTTGTTTCCAAGGGAAAAACTGTTATAAATTTGCAAGGATTTTCTTTTTACACAGGGTTGTTGGAAAATTCCGTTCTCGGTCGCGTTCCAATCTTTATCGCATGTCCAAAGTATCACTGTGTGACTAAAAAAATGCGTAAATGAATTCACTTCCTTTATACCAGTGTGTATTTTCATTGGATATAATTATATTGTATCACTGACTGGCCGGTACAGGGAAAGACGTGAGGCGGGGACGGGGTTGATGCACTACTTCATTTCAACATCGGAAACAGTGTCCGGCGTGCTGGCCTTTGGTCGCAGGGGTCTCGGGTTCGATTCCCGGCAGGGTCGGGAATTTTAACCATAATTGATTAATTTCTCTGGCATGGGGCTGGGTGAATGTGTCGTCTCCATCAAAATTTCATGCTCATCACGACGCGCAGGTCGCCTACGGGTGTCAAATCAAAAGACCTGCATCTGGCGAGCCGAACTTGCCTTCGGACACTCCCGGTACTAAAAGTCATACGCCATTACATTTATTTTTGCCGGAAACCGTACGTTTTTTGACCGTTTTGCTCAGCACTAACCCATGTTCAATAATTTCCTGGAATGTTCCGCATTCCGTATAAATGTCAACACCATCAGCTCCGTGCAAGTACTGTATCACAACTTCCTGGTGACAGAGTATGTGACGCTGCAGGGTGAGAGGGGAATCGCTCGCTCGGCCTTGGCTTTTTCCCACTGACATCTATGCACCCGCGATGTAACTATCAATGGAGTTAGCTGTCGACAGCAACGAGACTAGTGGCGATATTTTGAAATAATAGGTGGATCCAGACCTGACCTCAGCCTCCTCTTAACCCCAAGCGAGTTATAGAACGTTATCACACGCAGGTAACAAGGACATCCACATAAGAGATTCCATTACAGAAACGTATATTGTATCAATGCACACACCACAGTTATGTAAGTTTTAACATGCTTGTTATAAGCGCCAAGTGTATGAGTCCAAGGAGATCAAATGTGCTTGAAAGTGAGCAAAACAAAGACTTAGAATCAAATACATTCATTTTCGTTTAATATATTTTGACAGCTTAAAATGACTGCTATTTCTACCGTTTTTAGGCTGTATTAAAATGGTTAATAAATTACATTATGGATGTAGACATTTTCTCCTGGAACTGGAGTATTTATCGTAGGGATAGGGTAAATTCAATAGGAGAGGAAGTATTCATACTGGTCAAAGAAAACTATGTGAGCTACGAGAACTTACAGGTTTAAGATTCATTTCTAAGATGGTGAGCACCATTCCTGCTTCAAAGTCACTTATTGACTACAAATAACCTGCATGTGATTTTGGATCTCCACGGTTAAGTAGTTGCTTTTAACTAAGAAAGAACTGAACATAAAATGCTTTGTATAAAGATACATAGAATATGAAATGAATAAACGAGTCCTAGCGATAATAGCAATGCATTCAGCCCAGGAGAAAAGTTCCTCTTCTGAGTAACAGTGAACTAAACTTTTCATTTGTTATGATGTGAAGTTTCCCTTTCAGTTTATTGGAGCTGGTATGCACTCGAACTTCGTAATAAAGAAGCACTTTACTGTTGGACGAGGAATATTGGTAATATTAAATTCATTCCTTTCAGTTGTAACTTAGCATAATTTGGAAGGTTGTTAGACTCGACATGTAATATCATTAAAGTATTCATAAAAATTCGGAATATGTTGTCTCCATAATGCAGTTATATCATGATTGTCATATTTGAGAATACAAGGGAAGCAGTTGCGATTCATATCGATAGACCGTCCCCATGAAAAAGCGTCTGAATGGAACATGTGTAATAGGGGCTGAATCATGGTTAACAAATGGTATTATGGATGTAGACATCTTCTCCTGGATCTGGAGTATTTATCGTAGGGATAGGGTAAATTCAATAGGAGGGGAAGTATTCATACTGGTCAAAGAAAAATATATGAGCTACGAGAAGTTGTATGATGTGAAATATGAACTTTAAGGTTTAAGATTTACTTCTAAAGAAAACAGGCAACGCAATGTTTTTGGGGTGTACAGACGCGAGGAGTGACGCTGACGCTGAATTATTTGATGAGATACTAAACTATATGGAGGAGCCTCCGTGGCTCAGACGGCAGCGCGTCGGCCTCTCACAGCTGGACACCGTGGTTCAAATCCCGGTCACTCCATGTGAGATTTGTGCTGGACAAAGCGGAGGCGGGACAGGTTTTTCTCCGGGTACTCCGGTTTTCCCTGTCATCGTTCATTCCAGCAACACTGTCCAATATCATTTCATTTCATTTGTCAGTCATTAATCATTGCCCGACAGGCTTCGGCAACCGGCACAATTATTATTATTACAGGTGTTCTGGACCCCGCAGCAAGATGCAAGACCGCTACTTGGCGGTAAATTACATCTGCTGCCATTGTCATTGTTGACAATGTGACCAGTACGATTGACGCGCGTAAGCAAGTGTGCGGGATTTCTGGCGATACGAATGACATACTGTACTTCCGTGCATTATTGACCTTATTATGGAGGTGAATAATTGGACGGTCAATCTCATTCCTATCGTTTATTTCAAATGTGTTTACATTTTTACTTACATGCCAGGAGAATCTACTGTAATCTACGAACTACCTCCGAAGGAAAAAATGGCTCTTGTAAACGAACCCAGGAAAGATTAAAAATGATCGGTGTATGATCCGAATAAGTACATCGAAAGTCTACAGCCTGTTTCCAGTCATTCGACAGGGACAGGAACGGAATGAATAAATCCCCCATCTAGCGGCGACAATAGGAATTGTGCCGGCTGCCGAAGCCTGTCGCACTCCTCTGAGGCAATGATTAATGAATGACAAATAAAATTAAATGATATTGGCCAGTGTTGCTGGAATGAATGATGACAGGGAGAACCGGAGTATCCGGAGAAAAACCTGTCCCGCCTCCGTTTTGTCCAGCACGAATGTCACATGGAGTGACCGGAATTTGAACCACGGAACTCAGCTATGAGAGGCTGCCGCCTGAGCAACGGAGGCTCTTTATAAGTACATTATGAACAGTAAAATTAATTATCTCACCTCCTTTTACACCCCACCGCCGTTAAGTTTATTTACCCCCTCCAAAAAATTGAAAGAAGGCGTGTTCCTTTATGTTTAAAGGAGATTCTAAACACCAATGTTCACGTCTGTTACCTTCAGTTTTGAGATATAAGTATCCCTATAAAAATAATTCACTTTCTTTTCACCTCCTTTCACACCCCCCCCCCCAAGGGAAATTTCCGGCAAAAAATACTTGTTTCTTTAATACTAAAGGATCTTCTAAATGCCCATTATCACGACTTTAACTTCTTCAGTTTTTGATTTATGTCTCTTCATGAAAGGAATTCAAATCCTTTTCACTCCCGCACCACAAGATGTTCCCCCTCCCCTAAACGGGTTTTCCTTTGTTTTTAATGGAGATCCAAATACCAATTTTCACGTCTGCAACAACTTTAATTTTTATTGGATGTAAGTATTATCACACAATTAAGTCAATTAATTTTTCAATTCTTTTACCTCCCCCTCCCCTTCCATTGGATTTTCCCAGAATACGTGTTTCTTTACTTTTAAAGAAGATTCCAAATATCAAATTTCACGTCTGTGACATCTTCATTTTTGAGATATCAGTAGCCTAATGAAAGTAATTCAACACCATTTTCAGTTACTTTTACCACCACCGCCCTCCACCCAAGTGGTATTTCCGAAAACTAAAAATACACGTTTCTTTATTTTTAATAGAGATTAAAAAATACTATTTTTCACTTCTGTAACTTGTTAAGTTTTTTGCGATATACTGTATAAATTCTCATTTTAAAATTTCACCCCCCTTGTTAGTTCCCCTTAAGAGGAGTTTCCAAAAACAAATCACCTATACTTCTTTACATTTACAGGAGATTCCAATTACCACTTTTTACGTCTGTAACATTTTACCTATCTCAGATATTCTGTAGATATAGTCTTTCAACAAATTCACACCAATTTGTCACTCCTGTTTAACCGCCTTAATTGGATTTTCCAAAAACAAAAAAAACGTGTTTCTGTATGTTTAAAGGATATCCCATATACTAATTTTCAGTTCTGTAATATCTTCAGGTTCTGAGATATATGTATCCTCATTAAAGGCATTCAACTCATGATTCACCCTGTTGGGATTTTCAGAAAACAAAAAAATACGTGTTCCTTTATTTTTAAAGGAGATTCTAAATATCAATTTTTACATGTGCAAACTTTTAAAGTTTTGAGATATGGATACACTCACTTTCAAAATCCACCCCCTTTTTACCCCCAGTATTTGGATTTTCCAAAAGCAAAAAAAAAAAAAAATCGTTATTTTTGAAGGAGATCCCTAATACCAATTTTCAGGTCTGTAAAATCTTCAGTTTCTGAGATATAAGTATCCTCATTAAAGGTATTCAACCCCTTATTCACCCCTCCTACTGGGATTTTCCGAAAACAAAAAATACATGTTGCTTGATTTTTAAAGGAGATTTTAAATACCAATTTTTACATCAGTAAACTTTTAAAGTTTTGAGATATAGATATATTTTAGAAATTCACCCCCCCCCCCATTATTAGTATTTTCCAAACACGAAAAATTACCTGTTTCTTTATTTTTAAATTAGATTCCAAATACCAACTTTCAGGTCTGTAATATCTTCAGGTTCTGAAATATAAGTAGTCTCATTAAAGGCATTCATCACATTTTCACCCTTTTCCACCCTTCCTATTGGGATTTTCCGAAAACAAAAAATACATGTTTCTTTATTTTTAAAGGAGATTCTAAATACCAAGTTTTACATCTATAAACTTTAAAAGTTTTGAGATAAAGATACACTCATTTTAAAAATTCGCCTCCTTTTCGCCCCCACCCCATTAATTGGATTTTCCAGAAAAAATACGTGTTTCTTTATTTTTAAAGGAGACCCCAAACACCAATTTTCAGGTCTGTAATATCTTCAGTTTCTGAGATATAAGTGTCCGCATTAAAAGCATTCAACCAGTTTTTCACCCTTTTCATCCCTCCTATTGGGATTTTTTGAAAACAAAAAATACGTGTTTCATTATTTTTAAAGGAGATTCTAAATACCAATTTTCACATCTGTAAACTTTTAACGTTCTGAGATATAGATACTCTCATTTTCAAATTTCACCCCCCTTTTCACCCCCCTTAGCGACGGAATATCCAAAAATCCTCCCTTAGCCAGCACTTACATGTTAATATGAATGTATCCCCAAAAATTCATTTCTTTATGTCCAGTAGTTTTTTTACAAGGGTACAAGATGGCGTCAGCGAAGGATGTAAGTGAAGATAGCTCCCGGTTCTCTTGCGAAATAATCGGGAATAAGTGTGGTGTAAACAAGAAGCGAGTGAAGAATGGTATCCAGTGTGAAAAGTGTTTAATTTGGTACCACTTTTAGTGTATATGTAGTGCTGGTTTTGCTAAAAATGAAGGTACGTGGACTTGTGTTAGCTGTGGCGAGAGCAATTTGAATAGCGGTAACAAACCTAGGCCTACAACTGTCAACGAATCGCTGGCGTCTCATTCCTTGGAGGATGGAGGTATTGATAATGTACTTGTAATTCTCTTTTTATTGCAACAGTATTTACAAGCATTAAAAGCGGAGAATGATATTTTAAAGGAGAAGGTACGTTTACTGGAATCGAAGGTACCTTTACGACACCATGCGTCATCTATGAATCCCCTGCCTGACCTCCAGACGACGTCATATCCTCCATTGAATCCCTTGAGATCCATTAATACCCTGAAGTGTAGATTCCATTATACCAATTTGTGGGGAGTGTCCTGCGGATTACTACATATCTTAGTGATTTTCCAATGTAGTTCTTCATAATTTTTATTAATATCGCCGTTCCTTTATATATAGTTAGAAAGTTCAAGCCGTGATGTCACCTCATAATCTGTCTATCCTAATGAATATATGTACGCAACTTATGTGTGTATGTATATATGTTTATTGACAGTATGCTTCTTATGAGAAGGCAATATATTGATTTATTTAAGGGTGTATCACCCGCTCTGCCTTTTGTCGGCGCCACACGTGTATCTTGATCTTGACAAGCGAGATTTTATTTGTTTTACTTTTGCAGATATTTTTATCGCTTGCCAGGGGACAGGGCACAAAATAAAATTATAAATCCATGCACCCCTCACAGCTGACTCTCACCTGATAAATGCAAATGAAAAAGGTGATGGAACAGTGTATCATCAGTAGAAGTTATCAGCGCTATCTGCAGTAAATACGAGTGCATGTATCAATGTGCAATTAGGTCACATAATTGGTATTAAAGTCATATCTGAGTTATAACATTTAGAAGATAATTTGTGTCTAATTGTATGACAATTTACGAGTGTATTTATTGTTAAATAAATCAGACGATAATATAAAGAATTCAGAATCTGAATTGAACATGCACTTCCGGAAATCGGTGGAATGTGCTCTACTTAGCCAAGGATACTGCAATCACTCTCTCTCATTCTGGTCTTGACCGTCGCAACGAACTCTCATTCTTATTTTGGCTGTCGCAGTGACCAGTGGAGCGACATATTCGACGCCCGACTGGAGCTACTCACATTTTAGTCAAACAGTTGCTTATGGAGGTGTGCTCGCTTGCATGATTCAATTACTTAAAAATCTAAATTTGCTAAACCAACAGACGTCGAATGTTCATAGTCACTTGTGAGAAAGTACGTATCATTCCATAATATTCAAAAGAAACTGCGTCCAGGATTATTTATAGTTATCTTTTAAAAGTTCAATGCATTACTACGGAATTGCTGCCGTGTGAAGTGGGCATCTACAGTCATCGGAATACGAGGATGGATTTCACCGCAGTATTCAACATTCATTCCACTATGAGCTGCTAGATCATCAGTCGTCGCGAACGGAAGAGAAATGCAGGGACATCCACCTTCAACATATGAATTAAAGACGACTTTTCATCATTCAACATGAAGTCTGCAGTCTACGTTAAGAACACATCTTGTACCAGATATTTGTTCTATGTGGTTGTATTCTTCCTAAATTCTATGGTGTTGTCCTGTAGTTAATCATTTGCTTTTATTTCCCGTATACTTCTTCTATTAATTACTTCACCATATGAGTTGTGTCGAAATGTGGACTTCCAAAATTGGATACTTTAGTCATGCGGAATAATAGGTTTTCATAACCACGTGTTACGTTCTTATGACAGTGGTGAATCATTGATAGCTTCTCCGTGTGTTATCTTGGTCATCGTTAAACATTTTAGGAATTTTATGCTATTCGAGACCTGACATGAGTAATCTGATTCTAATTTTCGAGTGGTATTTCGGTACTATTTGGAGCTTATATTCACGCCTTGTGGTGATCGAACTCAGTGTCTCGCTTACGTGCGGCCAGTATCCAGTATTCGGGAGATAGTAGGTTCGAACCCCACTGTCGGCAGCCCTGAAAATGGTTTTCCGTGTTTTCCCCATTTTCACACCTTAATTACCTTAATTAAGGCCACGGCCGCTTCCTTCCCACTCCTAGCCCTTTCCCTCCCATCGTCGCCATAAGACCTATCTGTGTCGGTGCGACGTAAAGCAACTAGCAAAAAAAAAACAAAAAAAAAAAAAAACAAACTCAGTGTCATCGAGATGTTAATTCAGATATCAGGTAATCACTCAATTTTGGAGTTCTTTAGTGAAAGTGTATGACAATGAATGTTACATTGGATCATCGATATCGATTTCAACAAATTAAGTTTTATTTCATGAGTGTGATACTTTGCGTTATTTCTGACACGTGTTTTCTCTTAAATTCTGTAATGGATTGCGGTAATTTATATTGTAAATCATTTTGGGTGGACTTCTTGGATTAATTGATTATTGAATGTGAGTGTTATAATTAGTCCTCAGATAATTGAATGCTAACGCTTATTTAGAGACCTAATAATATATTAGACGCATATGGGACATTTGAATGTCTGAGGTGACAAATAGCAGTGTATTCGTGCATACGTGATCGTGGTCACATTAGCAGAGCCTTTTTATATTAATAAGCCTTATAGTTGTACTCCTGAATGTAGAATTTGTCACTGTGTGAATGGAATTTTCCTGATGTGAAGTTACTGAGAGCTGACAAGTCTACGAGTGTATTTGTTGGCTATTTACCGAGCATTATCTGGATTATGGCACCGATTCTTCCATATTAATAAATTAGAATATGTGTTAGTTGAGTTTAAAACGAACTCACTTCATAATCGCTCGAACCCAGGACCAAGCGTAAAATTTCTTGTTCATCATTTGTACTTGCCACTTACGAAGTAAAACTAATTAGAGAGTGTGAGTAGTGATTTCGATTACTTGTACGGAAGAAATATGCTACAATATCTACATTATTGTTAGCAGTTGAATTGTAGAATTGTGGTATATTTGTAGTTGTTGGAGATGTAATTGAGAAAAATATTTATTTTAGACATATGTGTGTGCCATGTGGGCAGATTTGTGTTCCAATGTCAGGGATTATGATCTACGTTGTTGTCCATGTTCCAGCGTTGATGATTAATTTTGGCCATTAGAAGGAATGTTTATTTTATTTCAGTTTATTTGAAGTGGCCACTTAACATTTAGCCAACGGCCGTATCCGTGTTCAAACACCAGGTCCCGTGAGATCTCCGAAGTTAAGCAACATTGGGTGTGGTCAGGAGTTGGATGGGTTGCCACGCGCTGTTGGTGGGGGGTAAGGGAATGTAGGAGCGGAAAGGAACTGGCCACCCTACCGCACGTAAACTCCGGCTCAGGAACACCACTGCGGAGGTTCGGACCTGCCTTCGGGCAGTATAACCCTCACCTACTTAACATTAAATGATCAGTTAATTAGCTAATTGATAATCTATTGTAAACAGATGTATGGTTGTCGTCTCGACTTAATGTTCACTACTTTGAAAGCATATTCAAATAAGACTAAAAAGTTTATCAAAATTTATTTGTAACTTTCCACGTTGCAATTTCAATTCAAATTTCCATTACAAGGAATTTTATTGCTTTGAATGTTTAATTTTTTTAAACATTTTTTTTAATATTTCAGTTCTCTTACGATTATTCAATGTATTGTCAGATGTGTTCGAGAATTTAACCTCGACAGCCTAGTTTCTCAAGAAATAATTTAATTATTCAGATTCTGCATGAACGAAATTATTGCCACAATTCAATTCAGTTAGAATGATTAGAATGAAATTTGCCCGTACCATTCCATTTGTTTGAACTACTCTTATGTTACCTCAAGAGCTTAATTAAAATTCAAATTAACGTAGCGATCATTCACATCATCATAGTTAGCCAGGATGGCAAATTCTCATTTTTATTCTGAATAAATCATGTGTAAATTTTCTATTTATATCGCCGTTTTCATTGACGAACCTATCGTTATTTTGCCCCGTCACTTGCGCCTACTATAGTTATTTCCTGCCAGTCCTTACTGAGCACCCCTGAGGTGTCTCGTGCGCGCTGCTCTGTGTATGCACTGACGTGTAAGTTACGCACAGCTTGAATTTTCTACATCGTCCTTAAACTTCCAAGTCAATCTCCGAATCTTGGAAAAGTCGTATAGTATTATTACCATCGTCATATCCAAAGAAGACAAAAGGAGACATGAAGTGGCATAATCGTTTTTATTCCCTTTCTCTACTGCTCAAGGCAGTAAAAAGAGATGAGGGAAACGGCAGATGTTCGACAAATGGTCAGCAATTCGATAGAAAGGACGTACTGGTGCAATAAATCAACAACTGCTATTTATTTCCAAGAGATTGTACAAATCATTGAGAACATCAAATTTTTCACTGCTAATACGTTCTTCCCATGAACATGGAAATACATATTTGTATTTAACAACTAGAAATAATAATTGAAATAATTATGAGAAGAAGGAGCAGAAACGCAATAACATATTTCGTGCGATTTATCTAAGTTTAATAAATATAAATTCCGTCAGTTTTAATCAACGATGCAGAACATGTAACTTTTCTTAACCCTTATGCTGCAGGAAGCATGGGGTGGATTTCGGCAGGACATGGTGATCCAGGACTTTATAGACCCTATACTACGCGGAATGAGAGAAAGTTTCAGTTTCTCACGCATGAAGGGGAAGGTGGGTCGCCAAGATGGTAATGCACTCTCTCTCTCTGACCAGGAATTGCGGGTAAGTTGGAGGAGACGTTGAAGAAAAAGGTGTTGGGTAAAAGGAAGTGAGTGCCGGGCTGAGTGGCTCAGACGGTTGAGGCGCTGGTCTTCTGACCCCAACATGGCAGGTTCGATCATGGCTCAGTCCGGTGGTATTTGAAGGTGCTCAAATACGACAGCCTCGTGTCAGTAGATTTACTGACACGTTAAAGAACTCCTGTGGAACTAAGTTCCGGCACCTTGGCGTCTCCGAAACCCGCAAAAGTAGTTAGTGGGACGTAAAGCAATTATTATTATTATTATTATTATTATTATTATTATTATTATTATTATTATTATTATTATTATTATTATTATTATTAAGGAAGTGAGTAGTTTTGCGCCGGCCCGTGGTGTAGGGGTAGCGTGCCTGCCTCTTATCCGGAGGCCCCGAGTACGATTCCCGGCCAGGTCATGGATTTTTACCTGGACCTGAGGGCTGGTTCGAGGTCCACTCAGCCTACGTGATTAGAATTGAGGAGCTATCTGACGGTGAGATAGCGGCCCCGGTCTCGAAAGCCAAGAATAACGGCCGAGAGGATTCGTCGTGCTGACCACACGACACCTCGTAATCTGCAGGCCTTCGGGCTGAGCAGCGGTCGATTGGTAGGCCAAGGCCCTTCAAGGGCTGTAGTGCCGTGGGGTTTGTTTGTTTTTTGTTTTGAGTAGTTTTGCTGAAAGAGATAGCGGCCTCGTGAATGTTGTGGAAAGTGAATTTGTAAGATTTGATGGCTAAATTGGAGTGACCGGACGAGATGGCCATGCGGTTAGTGTCGCGCAGCTGTGAGCTTGCATCCGGGAGATAGTGGGTTCGAATCCCACTGTCGGCAGCCCTGGAGATGGTTTTACCGTGGTTTCCCATTTTCACACCCGAAAAATGCTGGGGCTGTACCCTAATTAAGGCCACGGACGCTTCCTTCCCAATCCTAGGCCTTCCCTATCCCATCGTCACTATAAGACCTATCTGTGTCGGTGCGACGTAAAGCATATAGCAAAAAAAAAAAAAAAATTGAGCGATACTTGTAATATCGATGAGTGTTTGTGAGTGGGCATGGTTTCGCAATGGACAAGCTGATAGAGAGTGATTGGTGAATGATTGAGGGTGAGGGTATGAAGTTGTTTGAACGGGTGCTGGCATGGTGACATGCGTGATGAGATTGGCGTAGCAATGCAATGCAGCTTCGGTTTAACATTCCCAGTACTGAGCTGTGTCCATGTATGCGGACAGAGGCACCTGAAATTTTTTGCCCCACAACTGTACTCCTTGTTGGTACACCCCTTCAGAGTGTTGCAGTTTCCATTTTTCTTAGTGTAGCTTCTATCAAGTTTGAATACGAATTCATGAACACTGAAGTGTATGTTTACTGCGTCGGTTAGTTTTCATTTCAGTAAATGAGGGAAAATCTATATAAAAATCAAATAAAAACAGATGTATCTCTAAATTGTTACGTCTCTCTTATCGTTCCCCAATTATGAGGAGTCCGACTCGTTGGCTGATTGGTCAGCGTACTGGCCTTCGGTTCAGAGGGTCCCGGGTTCGATTCCCGGCCGGGTCGGGGATTTTAACCTTCATTGGTTAATTCCAATGGCCCGGGGGCTGGGTGTTTGTGATATCCCCAACATCCCTGCAACTCACACACCGCACATAACACTATCATCCACCACAATAACACGCAGTTACCTACACACGGCAGATGCCGCCCACCCTCATCGAAGGGTCAGCCTTACAAGGGCTGCACTCGGCTAGAAATAGCCACACGAAATTATTATTAATTGTGAGGAACGTGATCTCTGTTCAGGTGTCTTCAACTCTTGAGGTCATCGACAAGAAGTGCTGGAACAAACAGTTTCTTGATAATTCTTGATAATGTTCGACCACCGATTGGAAATTCGTCCACGACCTTTCTTGCCGGGAACATTTCCGAGAATGTTCAGTTTTCCTATGCAGTCATTCCTACGTCACATAGTGTGCCCGAAGAATTGTAAAACTCTTTGTTTACATATTGATCATAACCTGATTCAGGGGTTGAGCTGGTATATAATGGAGTAATTGGCGTGGAATGCTGTCCAAGGTATACGTAGCATTTATCGCCGGCACCACATTTCAAAATATCTATTTTCTTCAGGTCTGTAGCACGAAGATTCCACGTCTCGGCTCCATAGAGGAAAACTGAAAGCATTCCTGAGACTTTCTCCAGTTATTTTAAGATTTCTCTGCTGGCTAATTTCTCGGCTCTATCAAGAATCATTATTTTGGTCTTTATCTTGTTATTGATAATTTGTAGTCCGATTTGGGCACTGATACTTTTGACATAAGGAGCATTTTTCATAAGTAGCATTGAGTGCAGTATCGTTTTCAAACGTGGGGTGGATTTTCTTACCACCAACAGGGTCAGGGGTTTTTAATTGTAATTGATTAATATCCCTGGCCTGGGGACTGGGTGTATGTGTCGTCCTTAACGTTCCTTGCCTCACATACAACACTCTACACTTCCGCAATTCCCATTACACGCAGGTTCCTCTCAAATGGTGAAAATAGTGGCGAAAGATTTTCATAGGTCGACGCCACGAACAATTATCATTATTTTTTTAAAAGAAAGGTAAAACTGTAGGAGACATGAGAGAAACATAAAATATTAAAATTAGTTTTATATTGTAGTTAGATTCACAGTTTAGATGGGATTAGTATTTGCAGAAATATTTAGAAGATTGTAGAAAATCTAATCAGGTTGGTCATATTGGTGGTCAAGGTAAATGGAGAATATATTTCCGATTCGCAGCAAGAGTGAAAGTATGAATATGGTGTAACTGTTTGATAAATACCAATACATAATAATAATTAACTCCAATCATTGCGCCACGCTTGGGTGCCATTTGTAACTTTACTGTTAATGTTAATAAAAATAATCATAAAAGAGCATAAAGAAAATTACTCAAAAACTTAATAAAATAAATGAAATAAAATGAATTAATAAAATTAATAACAATAATTAATCAAAATATCCGTAGTATGGGCGCAATGTCCGTAGTATGGGTGCCAGAGTTCACCAGAATGGATCCCTCGAATTTAGATAGAGCACGATAATTCTTTATCTCAAAGGGCATGTACATAATGCTGCGTACGGGTACATCTGCTTCAGGCCTCACCTAACCTTCTCAAAACGACTAAATAGGTAGGAACTGTATCTAGGTTCATCAATAACTCCACTGATTCTAAAATAACTAACTATATTCTCAATAAAATCCGTGCATGAGCACATCATCAACACACAACACATAATACACATATAAAACATTGCTGGAAGACCCCATATTTACAACAACAACAATGAAAACAGTGGGAAAACGAAAGGGAGAACTAAGTCACCATTTCATAGTCCGTTGAACAATGTACATATATTTAGATAAGAACCCTTGACTGTCTCTCTATCAACACGGCTTGCACTTATATCACACACATACTGTACCTCATAATATTGTGTTCACTGACTCTAACACTTGTTTTAAAGATATATTCAGTATCCTGCATTCGGGAGATAGCGGGTTCGAACCCCACTGTCGGCAGCCCTGCAGATGGTTTTCTGTGGTTTCCCATTTTCACACCAGGCAAATGCTGGGGCTGTACCTTAATTGAGGCTACGATTGCTTCCTTCCCACTCCTAGCCCTTTCCTGTCCCATCGTCGCCATCAGACCTATCTGAGTCAGTGCGACGTAAAGCAACTTGTAAATATATATATATATTCACTCGAGCAACACACGCTTACCGTTCCTGGACATAAATTATGGAAAGTCTGGGATATCTTTCACCAACATATAATACCAGACCACCGCAAGCGATACAATACCAAGTGCGTAAGCACTCCGCAATTGTACGTTAGCCACGTTCCACGAACATAAAAAAAACTACGTTCCAAGAACGTTTGAAGTCCAGACCAGTATAGTGAAGCAGTGTCACTCCAGTACCGTATATCCAGTTTCACTCCCGGATCGTGTGTGTTAGGACTACTTCCTTCCCTACAGTCTGTCAGCACTCTCGCCGTATGATCAACCTTTATAGACTTCAGCCTGCTCCTTCCCTCACATGATACGTCAAGATTGATCCTGGCCATCCAATCATGAGTAGATCCACATGTCAAGACCACGCCCTGAATCTATTCTGGTGTCACAGGGCAATCTCAAGATCAACGCACATTAGATTGTTTCACATGAGTCATCGGAACTTTTCGACTACAATAAAAAGTCAACCTCAACAAACATTGGGCTATTCGCATGAGTCATACAAAGTTCCCGAGTTATGACTAGCAATATTTTCCCAACCGTCGTACAAAACAAATTACTCATACCACGTATGGATACCCCCCTGCTTCCAAATATTAATGACAAGATATACAACTGAAATAATAATAATAATAATAATAATAATAATAATAATAAATCGATTACTCACAATAATATCTCTCACTTCTACATATAGTGCGAGGTTGTGATATATGTACTATCACAATGGGATGAGCCGGTGTGGCACGTACTCGTGTTTATTAGAACATATGAAACAGAGAGGATGGCATGCTAATTCCCGCCTATATTCAGGTAGACTTTCTACTCGGGTAGGTAACTCCCTTAGCTCGCGTGGCACGCAGCAGTAATGCCATCTATCGGAGATGAGTGGCAGCTTAAGATACTAAGCACATCCCAACAAACAAGTCAGTGTACCGGTAGTGTTAATGTTGATCAGTTTTATGGGCCTTCGATACTTTAGTCCTTCATATTGTGACCGTATCGGTCATGCACATATTTATTTAATAATTCAAAACCTTATATTACGAATAATGTACCAGAAAGGAAGATTATACCCAAGTAGTCAATTATATGCTGAAGCAAATATATTTAATGTAGAACAGCTCTATGCCCTTGAAATATACAAATATATTAACAAAAACAAAAATATAATTGAGAACATTAAACATGAATATTCAACACGCAGTAAGATGTACCACCGTTATATATTATACAAACCCAAACTTAGCATAACAAAGCGCAATTTCTCGTACTTCATTCCAAAATTCTTTAATGTCCTTCCCGGTTCTTTACAAACTACTTCATTAGGTCAGAAAATGAGTCTGAAGTGTCTTAAATCCTTTGTCAGGGATAATAAAACTGTTATGGAAGAAATAACTAAATGAGAATATCACGTCACCATATCCAATTTCTATTCATTGCTCCACCATGTGCTGTGGATCGTATCCGTCATTCACTCGTACCCATACTCGTACTTCAGGCATAATTTTAAAATACATTTCTCTCTATGTAATTAATATTCTAAATTACCACACACAAGGTTTCACCTTACGTGGTATTTTACTGATATCTACTCGACTCTGTTGAGGTTGGTGTAATTTTGCATAATAATAATAATAATAATAATAATAATAATAATAATAATAATAATAATAATAATAATAATAATAATAATAATAATAATAATAATAATAATTTATTTAATGTGTGTAAGAGATAGTTACAAGTTCAATTTATTTTAAGTATTAATATGTTAATAATGATACTACTACTTCTGTAATATATGTGGTTTAGTTACAAGATTAATATTTCTCAAGTAATAATATTATTAGAAGAGTTATGTATATATAAAACAGAGTCCTGTAAATATGTAAACGAAATGATGAATAAAAAAATATTTTAAGTGGTGAAAACTTTGTTAAGCTCCCTTGTCCACATTACAGAAAGTTGCATTAGGTTGCATCTGTTTGCACGACGCCTCTAACTTGGTAAACACGAGTCCGTCATAGCTGGAGGAATCCCTAGATAAAGAGAGAGCTGTGGAAAATGACAAGGAAGGAAAATCAATACTAATAACCTCGCCCACTAAAAATGCCCGAAACACGGCAATGCCAACGTACAAAGCTTGATTTGTATGGTAAGATTTCGAGATATGCATAACACTTAGTAAGGGAAACCTTGGCATGTCATATGTTTTCATAATAGACCTCTGCCAAAATTCGAGTTGTTTATAAAATGTTAACATGTGGAAAACCGCTATCATTTGATTATATAACCACTAGTAGTGTCCCCACGCCAACTAAGTACACAGACTTGGGTATTCCCGTAAAGACATCATTTTGATATTTTTTTAAATAAACCGCCGATCGATGCGTGTTCCGATATAACGAGAGTTCTTAAGAGTCTGAGTCACACATTTGAGCGCATTACCGATGTTATACAACCCGTAGAATCACTAATTTGAAAAAAAATGTGATGGGGACTGACCGCCGTCTATTGTTCCTGTAGGGGTAATGTTATAAAAGGGGCAGCCATGATGATACAATATCCACTTGACGCGAAATATTTTTTGCTAGGGTGCTTTAAGTCGCACCGACACAGATAGGTCTTATGGCGACGATGGGATAGGAAAGGCCTAGGAGTTGGAAGGAAGCGGCCGTGGCCTTAATTAAGGTACATCCCCAGCATTTGCCTGGTATGAAAATGGGAAACCACGGAAAACCATTTTCAGGGCTGCCGATAGTGGGATTCGAACCTATCTACCGGATGCAAGCTCACAGCCGCGCGCCTCTACACGCACGGCCAACTCGCCCGGTACGCGAAAGATTGAAGGCAGACCCACAGTCCGCTGGTGTTCTGATCTTACCTATATTCGGGAGTGATTAAATACATCTTCCAAATACGCGGTGTGATAAACCTTGTCCAAGTGATAGTATTGAAAGTATTTAAGTAACGTGACCGCGAGAACTGTGTTACAGTTTTGAAAAATTGTGTTTTTGAGTGACGCAACTTATTTCAACGTCATTAGAGTTGTTGCAGTGAAGAAGAGGACCCTGGGATTATGAACGTGCTCAGCAGGAATAGAAGAGGGTTTGAACCTGTGATCTACGTCAGCGCCATGAGAGGCTAAGCGATGATAAGGGCCTTTTCCTGGGCCCGAACCATGGATTTCACTTCATGATGATAAGTACTGGAAATATAAATATTGATCCAAGTAAATGCACTGTTCTATAATATATAGATCACATAAATTAGGTTAGTAATGTAAATTGCATGTATTCTTGAATTAGAGAGATAACGTGTGAGTGGTCTTCATATTGTTCATATATTCACCTAGATGGGAACTGAAAGTCTATTAATTGGCTAAAATTTTGGGCCCTTAAAATATAATTTTAATGTAATGCATGTACGTGATTTAATGGAAAAATATCAGTAAGTCTGAGAGTGCTTTAGATTAGGAGGGCAAAATATAGATTTGTATTATTGATAATTTTAAACCGCGATATGTATGTTTTATTTTATTGAATATTCAAGCCTATTTTGGTAATGCATGGTGACAGTGTCTTCACAATGCCACTATCGGCATAATAATCATGAAGATAGGAAGGCACTCTTGTTTTAATATAAATTTGCATGATAAGTATATGTAGATGGCTGCATTAATTATTGCGCAACTTTTGACAAGCCTGGACAACGAACAAACGCCTTCCCATTTTAGGTAAAAGTTTTCCTTTTCTGTCAAGTATTTACTTTTCTGTAATATAGGAATAATAGTATGGATACGTTTAAATCCATATTAGATTTTTGTCTGAGTTCAAACTGTAGGAATACATAGGCTGAGATATTCTATGTAGTCGGATGGATGTGAATCTCGACATTCTAAGTCCATGAATGTGAAATTGAAAAGATGAATAGTGGCTTGACATTGAATTAAAGAATTGTAAAAGGGCAGAGAATTAATAAGCCAGTGGAGCTTTGAAATATGATATGAGGATATCAGTTTAAATTATATTATTTACCATGATGTATTTTCAGCGAGACGATTGGTCTCGCCTTGATTTGTTGACAAGAAGTATTCTGCGGCCGACCATTATTAGGTGTGGTTAGACGTTGTATGATTCATGATTTTAAAAACGGTGCGTTAGCACTTCCCTTGTGAGTAGGGTCACTGCCAATACTATTGTTCAAGCCTGTCCACTAAGACTGAATGCTGGGAGTTTCACATAAACCCGATTACATTTAAATGATTCTTTTACCGGGTGAGTTGGCCGTGCGCGTAGAGGCGCGCGGCTGTGAGCTTGCATCCAGGAGATAGTAGGATCGAATCCCACTATCGGCAGCCCTGAAAATGGTTTTCCGTGGTTTCCCATTTTCACACCAGGCAAATGCTCGGGATGTACCTTAATTAAGGCCACGGCCGCTTCCTTCCCACTCGTAGCCCTTCCTTGTCCCATAGTCGCTATAAGACCTGTCTGTGTCGGTGCGACGTAAAGCAACTAGCAAAAAAAAAAAAAAAGGATTCTTTTTAACTCGTTCATGTTTATTTATATAAATAAATTAAATAGCTGGAACGCCAGTATTATTATTGATTTGTTGACCTGATGAAAATTGAGATATGGAGTTTTTAGAGACCCGTTTGTCGATGGCATCTTAGTGATCATCGGTTCAATCCCAAGGCAGACCATGGATTTTTTGTCACACAACATTTCTTTTACGCTATACAGCCAGTTGCATGCGTATATTGTTTATAGTTTTTTTTGCTAGGCTCTTTACGTCGCACCGACACAGACAGGTCTTATGGCGACGATGGGATAGGAAAGGCCTAGGAATTGGAAGGAAGCGGCCGTGGCCTTAATTAAGGTACAGCCCCAGCATTTGCCTGGTGTGAAAATGGGAAACCACGGAAAACCATCTTCAGGGCTGCCGACAGTAGGATTCGAACCTACTCTCTCCCGGATGCAAGCTCACAGCCGCGCGCCTCTACGCGCACGGCCAACTCGCCCGGTATAGTTTGTTTTAAAATATCTGTACATAATTTGTTGAATGTGCTCGTTGAGTTGTGTTTCATCTTTTTTGTTTGGATTCCAAAACGGGTTCTGTCCTGTTATTTGTCATCGGATTCACAGTGATGTGGGTTCGATTTCTGGACCCGACATCAGTCAAATTTTATTTTGATGATTATGATATTATCCATTAGTGTTCGCTATTTCTTTTGTTTATTTATTTGGTATTTTACTACTTTTCGGATAGATAATTGTCTCTTCTAATAGTTAAGAAGGCTTGTATTAAGAACCTTCGCATTTACAAGGATATTTCTTTTCTTTAAAGGATTTTGTACTGATAATTTAATGTAATACTTATTGTCATGTCAAAAAGGGAATGGAACAAATAACTTCGACATTTAATTGATAAATATTAACAAATATGAATTTTAAAAATTTCTCAATGAAAGGAGTGACATCTCCACATTTGTTGTTAGTCCATCGGACATTGTATATTTTATTTTCATTATAGTAGAATTATTCAGGGTTAATTTCAATTAATCGTGATGTTATCAAGGAATAATAAATAGGGTTTTAAACTTTGCTTTGATTGTCACTTTGCCGGAAAACATTGCATCCTAAATTTCCCTCCGTTCATTTATGCCTTCAAGTTAATTAAGTGTTATATTATGATCTTTTGTCGCGAACGCACCATGGCCCTGGGAGGCCGTTGGTTTGATTCGTTAGTACGGAGTGCAGTTGATCCTTGCACGGTGGAAAGAGCTTTTGCTGACCCATCACTTTGAAGTTTATTTTCTTAGTTTTCTAGATGAGGTGGCATTTGACTCTAGACTAAAAAGGTCCTATACCATCGAACGCCTTGGCGTATGGTGCTATATGGCGGTAGCCCGAAATTATGGGGACAATGATGCTGTCATGTTGTTCTATGGGGCAATGGCGTGGGTGGTATGGTTGCAATATTTAATTTTCTTCTGAATCTGTAATGTGGGGCCTCCTTCCCCCTTCCATGACTCCCTCTTGTCTTATTCTTCAAGCGATCGTTCTTTTAATTTTTTTTGATAGTCATCGTCACAGTTTTCCTTGTCTATTTGGGGTGATGACAACGTGGTTTTCACCTTGAGACTATCACGACAAAAAACCACCACCTTCGCCAGTTCATATGATTGAACAACATTTCCATGTTAGAGGTGCTCCGCGTTTATATTGACTAAACAAAAAAAGTCTGAATTAATGACTGTCTCTCTTATCACAGCCGGTACAATAAAACTGTATAAGATGTAAATGATTGGAAATTGCATTCTCTATAACTTTTGTTATGTGGAATTTAACAATAAGGCCACTAATAACATAGACTTTTTTTACGATTTGCTTTACGTCGCACCGGCACAGATAGGTCCTATGCCGACGATGAGATAGAAAAGGCCTAGGAGTGGGAAGGAATCGGTCGTGGCGTTAATTAAGGTACCACCGAAAACCATTTTCAGAGCTCACAGCCACGTGCCCCTAACCCCACGGACGTCTCGCCCGGTAATAACACAGATATTTGAGAATTGCATTTGATATCTTTCCCTAAGCTACCATTTCACTCAGCATTCACGTGCAATGAAAGCCAGCCTTTCTTAAGAAGAGAAATTTGCTCACTTCGAACAATGATACAGGAATTAGAGAGATGTGTTTCAAGATTTTTGTGGCATTGTACGGAAGTGAAACATGGACGATAAGTAGCTCAGAAAGAAAGAGAATATAAGATTTTGCAATGTGTTATTATAGAAGAATGCTGAAGTGAGATGGATAGATCGGATCACGAATGAAGAGATTCTGATTCGAATAGCTGAGAGGTGAACAATGTGGCTGAATTTGTCAATAGAATGATAGGACAGTTCTTTAGACACCCAGCACATATTTAGTTAGTCTCTGAAGGAATTGTAGGCTGTAAGAACGGTAGGGGTAGACTAAGGTACGAATATAAGCACATTAGAGCAGATGTAGGATGTAGCACTTACGTAGAAATGAAAAGCTAGCAAACTTTATACCTTCATGGTCAGAAGGGAACGCGAGTTGACGGAGAGTGATAGAACAGGAAAGGTGAAAGAGAAACAATCAGATAGAAGTACGTGAAAGCAATGCCGGACTCAGTTCGGGATCTCTACTTCACCAATCGACGCTCACAAGTTGTAATCTCCTGAGAAATAAAGAAAATTTACATATGTATTCATCAGGGAAGAACACAAGTAGTTCCAACAAACTTAGAGGGAACAATGGTCTTGGAAACTGTTTTCCCTTTTTTTCCAAATTGCTTTACGTCGCACCAACACAGATAGGTATTATAGCGACGATGGGACAGGAAAGGACTAGGAGGGGGAAGGAAGCGGCCGTGGCCTTAATTAAAGTTCAGCCCGAGCATTTGCCTGGTGTGAAAATGGGAAACCATGGAAAACATCTTCAGGGCTGCCGATAGTGGGGTTCGAGCCCACTATCTCCCGAATACTTGATACTGGCTTCACTTAAGCGACTGCAGCTATCGAGCTCGGTGGTCTTGGAAACAAATACAAGGGGGAAAGTTTAATGTTTCACCATGTCGATTACCGATTGACCTTTAAGCATATAGAGTGAGTCATCAACAACATGAATTCGGTAAGGAAACATGAACGATGGATGGAAAGGAAATCCTTGACATGCAAATTTAATAGGTGGCATGAAATTAAATGGCGTATGGCTTTTAGTGCCGGGAGTGTCCGAGGACATATTCGGCTCGCCATCTGCAGGTTTTTGATTCTACTCCCGTAGGCGACCTGCGCGTCGTGATGAGGATGAAATGATGATAAAGACGACACATACAACCAGCCCACGTGCCAGCGAATTTAAACAATGATGGCTAAAATTCCCGACCCTGCCGGGAATCGAACCCGAGACCCCTGTGACCAATGGCCACCACGCTTACCATTTAGCCATAGAGCCGGACAATACGTAGCATAATAATTTCGTGTGGCTATTTCTAGCCGAGAGCAGCCCTTGTAAGGCAGACCCTCCGATGAGGGTGGGCGGCATCTGCCATTTGTAGGTAATTGCGTGTTATTGTGGTGGAGGATAGTGTTATGTGTGGTGTATGAGTTGCAGGGATGTTGGGGACAGCACAAACACCCAGCCCCCGGGCCATTGGAATTAACCAATTAAGGTTAAAATCCCCGACCCGGCCGGGAATCGAACCCGGGACCCTCTGAACCGAAGGCCAGTACGCTGACCATTCAGCCAACGAGTCGGACAATACGTAGCATGAAGGGATGCTATACTGAGAGGAGCGATGTTATCTGGGTGTCCTGTACAACAGCGTGTAATAGAGGGAAGGGGTCGGCGTAAAATACATATATTCTTAAAAAGAGGCTTAGTTTAGGCATCAGAAAATTATCATGAATATAAATTAAGAAAATCACAGGGTAAATAAAGAGCCTAGAAAATTATTTGATGATCCAAAAGAAAATTGTGGATGGATTTTGGAAATAATTTTGGAACGTTAAATTGGACAGTAGAAATGCCATTTTGCAGTAAAATAAGAAATCATAGAAATAAAGGAAACGGGAAACTTGGATACGTCATACGAATTCATCATTAGACCAGGCAATTTGCTATCTGCAATATTATTACTGTACTAAAAATGCAAGTTTTGTTTTAGTGCACAGAACATGGTATATCCAAATGTGCGAGAAATTTGACGAGCTGTCTGAATGGACATAAATGGATGAAAAATCTGTCATTAACGTCGCCAGGATATCTACTGTAGTCCTGCACCCAGCAAGACACCAACTTGGTCAAGATTACTGCATTGGACAGATGAGAAAATATACTTCAATGTATTTCTGTAAAAGGTGAAAACATTCTGGGCTTTCCTAATTCAACACTACAAAGGCGATGATGAAAAAAGTCACTTAGCATCAAGTGTACGCGTCTCAGAGTCGTACAATTTGTAAAGATTGAAACATAAAGAAAGGAAATTTATTCTGATTACTTCACACGTAGGCAAAACTTCGGCATTTACGAATATTACAGTACTCATATAATGCGGTCGAATTTCCCAAATATCAGCAGTAGCATTGCTCCTTTTAAATTGTTAATTAATATATCGGGGCGATAGCCTGTTGACACTCGGTCTTCAGACGCTGCTAACCCTGGGTCGGTCCCACTGTTAGAAAATGTCTAACATTGTAGTCTTTTGGTTGCCATATTTTCTACGCCCAGATCAGCGGGTAGTCCTCTCTGGAATGCTTTCCCCTTTTCCTCAGCAATGCCATGTGGTTATTTTCAGTGGTATTGGGTTTCCACGTGACTTTGTAGAACATCTGAAATGGACGCACCCGCGTGTTATTTAACATCTAGCCGCAGGACTGCTGTGTTAGATTATTCCTGAAGACGCGATCTATGGCATCGAGGTTCCCTCTGTTTACAGTGTAGTGACGTAAATACAAATGTGGGGTGTATATCAAATATCAATGCTACGAACTCACAAGAGGATCAAATTATAAATCGGATGAAAGAATATGATGAACGTCTTATTCCTGATAGGGCCTACTCTTGACGATAGTGATGTAAGTGACCGAGAATATTCAACATTCTTCCTCAGGAATTAAGACCTGATGAGAAGAATTCACGACTATCAAAAGATGAACACTCTAACCTGGTTCTTATTTTAAAAGAACGACTTTTTACACTACTATGCAAGTATAATTCAGGCGTCCAGAAGCAAAACTCTGTGAGTGCACCAAAACTTTTTTCAGGAAACGCGAAAAACGTATTACTTCCTTTGGCTGGCAGACATTCAAATTGCCTTTCCACCGTAGATTAATGTTCACTCAGGGACTGTTTTTATAGACAATCTTTAAAATATTCTTGTTTTATTTTTTTAGTTATTGTCTAAAATGATTTGGATTCACCAAGTTTTGCTCCTGTTCTCATCGATCTACAGAGGTTTACTTCTGTAGAGGTATTATCATAACGTAACTGAGATGCCTTAATGCTGTTTCAAAGGAGAAAATAAATTATTTGATAACTACATACAAGTAACTATGATTACAATGTGTATGACATCAAATGAAAGCCTGCAAGAAGTAAAATAGGTAAAATAGGCCACTATCATTCAAATCATGTCCTGTCCCATCTAAACTTAACAGGCAACTCGTTGTCTTCTGGATGAATTTCAAACACTGAGTCCTGCCCTGCATTGGTCCCGGCTGTTTGAGTATCGATCAAATTTTTATAGAAAGCAAGATCTTCGCTTTCATTCCAAACTCCTTTCTGAGCAGAAAAGCATTGCCACTAACTTTCGCTCCATTTAAGGCTCTTCCAATTCGGATAACATTCGGCTTCAAGGACGAGTAGGCTTTCTTCCTTCTGTTTCACGGCTGTGTGCAGTACCAGCTCAAAACTAATGTACATGGAGAAAAAAAATCAGAGAAAACGGCATTATTCAGACACAGAACACAAAGAGCATTAAGCTGGTTTTGCAACTGCAAACCACCTTATGCAATGGCGCTTGTAAGAGTACACCAACTTCTGCTTCTGTATGATGAAAATGGATTCACTCAGGTTTACGTTGCAATCAGAAGTGGATGCACTCAGTTTTGCATCTGTTTTAAGGTGAGTTTTAGAACAGACGGAAGCAATTTTGCTTGTGTTTTACCGGGCGAGTTGGCCGTGCGTGTAGAGGCGCGCGGCTGTGAGCTTGCATCCGGGAGATCGTGGGTTCGAGCTCCACTGTCGGCAGCCCTGAAGATGGTTTTCCGTGGTTTCCCATTTTCACACCAGGCAAATGCTGGGGCTGTACCTTAATTAAGGCCACGGCCGCTTCCTTCCAACTCCTAGGCCTTTCCCATCCCATCGTCGCCATAAGACCTATCTGTGTCGGTGCGACGTAAAGCAAATAGCAAAAAAAAGCTTGTGTTTTGGGGGCCTAATTAACAGATACCAGGATAGAGAACATAATAGTGGCAACAACTAATTTTCGAGAAAAAGTGGATTTATTGCAGTTTGCTTCTGGACGCCTCAATTCATTAATAGGATGTGTTAATTTTATGAATACAATTAATAACCTATGAATGTTTTAGTAATTTTATACAAAATGTGCACATATTTATAATAAAGCCATGTTGTAGAAACCAACAGATTTAAATAAATATAGAATAGCTTTAATGAATTTTTAAAGCATGACAATTCCAAATATTCTCAAAATTACGTCATTATTCAGGATAGAGGACGTGTTAGATAAAATATAATACATTCGCGCGACCGATCGCGTGACGACATAAAGCGCGACCGCTGGCTGGTTATGGCACTGGTAAACGGCAACGACCCTAGTTAGGGTCTTCGACCAATAAATTTGGTAAAAGTGGTAGCACTCATTGCACTGATCACCTGAAGACCAACTCCGTTCCAAATTGTGGTTATAAATTGGTCATTAGTTCAAGGTACATTAGGACCGTGGGGTTTATTTCTCAAACCTTCCAGGTCATACTTGAAATACTCCTTTAGGGACTAGAGAAAAGAGTGACTGATTGGGTGGCTATCTTTCTAGAAATTAGAGCCCAGAGAATTGAGAAGGCGAAGATTTATCTGACCCTGTAATAATTAAGAGGGAAATTCCTCAAGGCAGTATTATTGTCCTTTATATTTTCTGATATATATATATACACGATATAAGTAAATAAGTGGAATCAGAGATAAGGCTTTTTGCGGATGATGTTATTCTGTACAAAGTAACAAATAAGTTACAAGATTGTAAGCAACTGCAAAATGAACTCGATAATGTTGCGAGATGGACAGTGGGCAATGACATGATGATAAACGGGGTTGTAAGGTCAGGTTGTGAGTTTCAAAAATAGGAAAAGTCCTCTCAGTTTTAATTACTGTGTTGATGGGGTGAACGTTCCTTTTGGCGATCATTGTAAGTACCTAGGTGTTAATATAAGGAAAGATCTTGATTGGGGTAATCACATGAATGGGATTATAAATAAAGGGTACAGATCTCTGCACATGGTTAAAAGGGTGTTTAGAGGTTGCAGTAAGGATGTAAAGGAGATGTCATATAAGTCTCCGATAAGATCCCAACTAGAGTATGGTTCCAGTGTATGGGAACCTCACCAGGATTACTTGATTCAAGAACTGGAAAAAGTCCAACCAAAATCAGCTCTATTTTTTCTGGGTGAGTTCCGGCTAAAGAACAGCCTTACAAAAACATTGCAAAGTTGGGGCTGGGAAGACTTGGGAGAAAGAAGATGAGCAGCTCGACTAAGTGGTATGTTCCGAGCTGTCAGTGGAGAGATGCCGTGGAATGACATTAGTACATAAGTAAGAAAAAAAATACGAAATATCACAGTATGAAGATAAAGTTGGAATTCAGGAGAAAAATTGGGGCAAATATTCGTTCATAGGAAGGGGAGTAGGGATTGGAATAACTTACCAAGAGAGATGTGAGGTCCCACTGTGTAATGGTTAGCGCTCTGGACTCTGAATCCAGCGATCCGAGATCAAATCCCGATGAGACCTGCAATTTCAGGGGCGAAAGATCTTTCTAGGTAGACGCCCCGAACAAATAGCATTTAAATAAAGAAATTACCGACAGAGATGATCAATAATTTCCAAGTTCTTTGAAATCCTTTAAGAAAAGGCTAGAAAAACAAGAGATACGGAATCTGCCACCTGGCCGACTGTCCTAAATGCAGATCAGTAGTGATTGATTGATTGATTGATTTATTATTCCGTCGTGCCTAGTGTATAAGTTGTATAAAATTCTTAATCTTAATTTCCATAGCCATGTGCCTTACGGCAAACAATAAGCATAGGCGATTTTCATAATTATTACGATTATCACAACGATAGTATCTATTATTATTATTATTATTATTATTATTATTATTATTATTATTATTATTATTATTAAATACCCTTGTGTACTGCAATTGCTCCCTGTATGAGATACAATACATGTCGAAGCTTCCTGGTTTGTGCTATGCTTGTATAATTGTTCAATCAAGTTTCTTTCAATTATCATCACATATACGCATTCATATCACTTTAATTTCATCCAAAGCAGTAACCTGAAAAGTCCGCTTGCTTTATTGGTTCAACTCATTCCCTAGAGTGGTATTATATACCTTATTTGCTTGAGCATTTGTTTGTCTGTTTATTTGCTTGCTTGCTTTCTCGTCTGTTTTCCCTTGGTAACATTCAACGCGGGCCCGGCCATGTAATTGTTATGGACAGAAACGGCCTGGCCGAACGACGTGGCTGGTGACTCGTACATTTCTGGACTTAATCATGTCTAAATTGAGTTTCGTCTTGTTTGTGTTTGGAGTGTTCAGCGACATTCGTTGAAATTTCCCCCGGTACGTTCAAATCATCTACGGAAGTGGTTTGCAGTTCTACTTCGTTTTAATCCCTTTCCTTGAATGAAATATTTTCTTATTCTGGAGATATCTATTCTTGACCGCTCGCACATACAGGTGTGACACACGTCTCTTCTCATCTGTAGTTAAATATCAGTGAATTATTGTCCGACTCGTTGGCTGGATGGTCATCGTTCAGATGGTCCCGGGTTCGATTCCCGGCCAGGTCGGGGATTTTAACTTCATTGGTTAATTCCAATGGCTCGGGGCGGGTATTTGTGCTGTCCCCAACATCCCTGCATTTCACACGTCACAAATAACACTCCCCTCCACCACAATAACACGCAGTTACCTACACATGGCAGATGCCACCCACCCTCATCGGAGGGTCTGCCTTATAAGGGCTGCACTCGGCTAGAAATAGCCACACGAATTTAAATGAAATTAAGTGAATTATTGTACACATAATGTATTTTTAAACAGTCGTTTGTCGGCCAGAAAGGCCAAAGCTAACCCCCTAAACCTGTTACATGCGCAGCCCATCATTAAGTGTATTTGCCTACCAAGATGACTGCAACGGCCAGCAGATAATTTTTTCCTAGGGGCTTTACGTTGCACCGACACAGATAGGTCTTATGGCGACGAAGCAGATATTTTGAGTGTCCAATGATCAGTGGTATCCTCATCTTTTTTGCTTGGTTTTCGTCACCTGCTCACCGTCTCTCATATCAGGCAGCTCCGCTGATAGTCTGAATGTGCGACGTTCCAATCCACAATTAAAATTCCTAGACTGGCTATGAATAGAACCAGGGTTAGAATTTGGTACGCTATCTCTGTACCAAGCATGTGGAACTCGCGGCCTCCGCGCTTGTGAAATGCGACCTTAAACTCACTTTTGCATTTAATAATTATACGATACCTTTAATATTGTTACGAATAAAACTCCGTCTGTTTTTTACTCTAATTTATTTCAGAATGACCCAATAAATATACACACAATTTTATTTAGCTATGAATGTTCGCACTAATTGTTGTCTATTTACAAGCCTCTCTTCTGTACACACACAATGGAGTCCCGGCCAGTTGGAATAGGGATGTATAGAACTAGCACCGATAGAGCGCACTGCTGTTGTACTGGGTAAGCGCAATGCGCTCTTCATTTGTCTCCTGTGTACTCATGCCGCTAAATATCCTCGAATTTAAGTTGTTTAAATTGTTATTTTCGTGATTATGCCGAGCTATTGCAGTGTTCCTCTTTGCAAAAATCAGGGAAGCCCATTTTCTTTTCACCATTTTCCACAAAATAAAGAAAAGAGGAAGGAATTGTTACATGCTATTAGTAGGAAAAATTTCGGTGAGTCGAATCTGACCGAAGACATTAAAGTGTGTTCCCATTATTTTCAACCCGGTGAATTCACGAAAACTTTGTTGGGTAAGTGCGATTTACGAAGGGAAATAATTCCTATTTTCTACCTATAAACTGATTAGGCATTTCGATAACGACCACCGAATTTATGCGTTTGTATTTAAAGGCGAGAGAGCAAGACGAAAACCGGGCGCTGTTCCATCACTTTTTCCGTGGACCACGAACACAACAAAAACAAGGAAAGGGCGATACACCAGAAAATTGCCGGATTACCACGATAAGCCTACAATATCGGAATTTGCAGAAAACATCCGCACTGAAGTACGGGAAGAAATCGTGAATATACCCGAAGAAGTGAATGTTAGATCTGTGACTCCCATTTTCAAAGACAACAGTACTCAGACATATACTACAGGTAATTTGCTTGTTGAGCAAATAATGAATAATCCTGATGCCGTATTGCTTTATACAGGGTTTGTAGACGTCCAACATTTTAATTTGGTGTTTGCTGTTCTGAGAGAAAACAGATACAATTTACAGATATTCCCTCTTGAACCCAGACTGTGTTTCTTCTTGACAGTTAAGAAGCTAAGGACCAACGAATCTGACAAGGACAAGGAACTAGGTTTTAACTTCGGAATCCATAAAACTAGTGTTGGGGGAATATTTAATATTTGGATTAATTTCAATTACTGCCAATTAAAGAGTTGAACATTTGGCCTGATAGAGAAAATGTCCTTGGAAACAGCCCCCTTGCTTTTACACAGAAATGCCCCTCGACTAGAGTTATAACGGGTGAAACTGAGATTATAATAGCAAAACTTGTTCCAAGGGCAAACATTCCGTTTTCATAGGGCTAACTGGCCTCAAACGTTTGGTAGGGGATACTGAAAAGTTTATAAATTTTGGCTGCATGTTTCTGAACACTGAATATAATACCAGTCTTAGGGAAGTGCTCTAACGCATAGCTTACAGCAGCAATATGCTTACAACATCCCTTGGGGCCTGCTCCAGCAAAACATTCACATTCCCCTCCTATAATATTACCAGGTACTCCTAAAATAAGCTTCACATTATAGGTCTTATGTCTTGTGCACTCGGATTTCACAGCAGTGCATTTTAGAATTTCACCCGATCGAAATTAACCTCTTATAAACAAAACAAACTTTTCACTGAAAATTATGTATCCAGTATAACACAATGATTTCTAGTTGGAAACAGGTACTCCATCTATTTCTGATTTTCTAAATACGAAATAATCCATCAAATGCAAATTTGGGATAGTGATCTTCACCTTATGGCAGTTGGTCAAATCTTCAAAGGAACCGGCACTGGGAAACTCAAGAAATTCACATGCCTTTGGTGGCGGACAAGGCTGTATCTGCAGTTTCATGTAAGCCGTCAACCTTAAAAAAATACGTGAATCGAAGTCTATAAGCGAGGGGAGCAAGTGCGTATTTAAATCTCTATTTATGATTTAAGTCTTGTGGAGGCATATTTATATATTTATTAAGGTACATTACTCAAGTAATTGTAATATTTAGGAAAAGGCATAATGACTCCTATTCATTATTTCGATAATAAAGCGTGTTAGAATTTTCTAATTACCGCTGTACTAATTCTTCCTTCCTCCCGCTAGTTTTAGCGTCGCTGGTCCGTAGCTCAATTTGCAGCTGTTTAACGCTTATACGCTGAACATTGTCCGCAATATACTAGGAGATATACCTATACAATTAATTAATATAGTCTTAGAGTAAAATGAGAGAAGATACAATCGGTTTTAGCTCAGAAAACTCGGTCACATTCTATACATTACTCGCAGCTGACTGGGAGAAGCATAAGACGATCGCCTTGCGCTTACCCAGTACTACACGAGCGCTATCTGGCGCGAACGTTCTCTGCCTACATCCCTATTACCTGCGGACCTTACTTTCACTTCTCCAAGTCGTCACCCTATACAGCAGCTGTGTACAGGCCGCTGGATGTGAACACAGTGCTAGTGGTACACAACACATGATGACTATTCCTTGGTTCGACTCCTGAGGCAGTCCAGTAATTCACACAGTTACATGTAGTGAACAACTAATCAGTAACAGCTCGACAGTATTTAACACCACGACGATACTCTCAACAGCGAATATTAACGCAGGTCCAATTACCCTCACACTCACAACTCAATCTATCGCTGACACACTGCGTCCTCCATCATCGACGAGAAGGCCAAGTAATAATATTATGAACTCAAAAGTCTTTGATTCATGAATGTGCATTATTATTATTATTATTATTATTATTATTATTATTATTATTATTATTATTATTATTATTATTATTATTATTATTATTATTATTATTATCATCATCATCATCATAACCGTGACACTGGGACGGGACTGTATAAACCTACACCACGAACCAAGAACGGTGTCAATTGCAACAGGGCCTGAACTCCATACCAGATGCCACAGCATCTTTACGACACAATACATTCACGTTTGCATGCTTGTATTCAAAATCGTGTTGACTATACGGGTTATTACTGTACCACAATGTCACATGTCTTCTCACGCATACTTGAACATCTTGTTATTGGATGACTCTGGATTTGTCGTCCCATTATGTCCCATGCGTTCTCAATGGGTGAATGGTCTGACCAGGCAACTGGTCAACACTCTGTAGAGCATGTTTGGTGACATCAGCGGTATGGGACGAACGTCATCATGCTGGAAAACATCCTCTTGAATACTGCGAATGAATGGCAGCACAACCGCTTCAGTCACCAATAAATATGTCACCTAAACAATTGCTGAGGATAAATTGTATTCCTCTAAACTATTGTTTTCTTTGAGTTGGGATTTAATTATGCGCTAGTATATGCTTTTACTGTTACTACACGCAAATTCTTGGAAAATACTTTCTGTCACATCTGAAGCTACTACTCTAATACTATAAACACTTAATCATATAATTAATCAGACTGACATATTTTACGATAGACATTACGACGACATAGATCAGAGAAAAATATTCTCTAGCACAAAAAATGTAGCTTTAATATTAAATCATACCTTTCCCCTTAAATATGCAATTCCCCATGTGAATTTTAGCCAATTATCATCAGTCACCAGTGATGAATTAGTTACTGACCTCCAGTAAATGTCACAGTTGCAGGATGACCCTTCGCTTAGATCATGATATCTGGCCGTGACATCATTTTTCAGTATTTCTATAAGGATTGTAAATAAGGAAACCACCAGAACTGATTCACTTTACTAGCAGTGTAGTGGTAGTCCCAGAATATGTAATGAGGATTGATCAATTCATGAGATACGGCATCAAAATGCGGAAGCCCAGGCAGCACGCTTCGATTCAAGGATGCAAATGTCATGGCGCATGTTTTATTCGCCTGCATTTTATGACGACCTTCTCGTGACTGTATAACAATTCTCTTCTATATTTTTCCTTTCGAGACCATACAGGTCGCTAAATTTCAAGGACATGCGTTTACGTATACGTACGTTCCCTGAGGTAAAATGTCAGTGAAATACGTTGCTCAGTAACTCCTTGAAATATACACATTTTCGGTTGTCTTAGATGGATAACTCACTCGAACGAAGCGTGATTATGATCAATGCTCAATGCAGTATATCCAAAAGTAAAAATAATACTTTACAGGTTGCGGAATCTGAAACGAACTGATCCGCACATAGACCTCTAACAGTGCAGTATTCTTATTTTACCTCCAACGTTCCTTGCACAGATCCCTTTATAAACGTATGCGTTCCTTGCAATCAGAATTCCTTATATATGGGAAGGTTATTAAATTGAATATACCCTGAAAATAAGGATGACCACCACAATTTTTGAAATCCAGCGGATGTCGGACCAATTTGCAGTTTCTGATACACAGAATGTGACCGGGAATTTCAAACCCAGGATGCTTTGATATAGCGGAATTAATGAGTGATAGTTATTTGTCAGTTATAGTTCCAGCTAAAAGGTCAACGGTGAACTTATAATTCTCTAATCAAGGTTACAAGTGTGACATGTCAGTGAAAATCTTAATTTTCATCTATGTCAAACTCCAACCAGTGTATGCTATGTGTGTGTCACTTCTGTGATTATCGTTGCTAAAACTGCACGGTTGGTGTTAATAAAAAACGAAAAACTTGCTTATCTATTGCTTTTTTTAGTTTTCCGATGAGGTCAAATATCTCACACTGAGAATCAACATTACATTTTCAATATGGTAAATATTTGCATGGCCCATTTTATAAACCCGATTGAGCAGGTTGAGTATATAGAACCTGCTCATAAAAACGCCTCCTAACCTGAATATTCGCCCTTTCATTCCTTTGTTGATCGTTTGTATTGACCAGGCATTCTGCATTCAGAAACAGAATCCACAACCTAAAGCGTAACGATTATTATAGTATTCCCCTTAAAGCTTAATTTAGAATAGGAAGATCATTAGTTCCTTCACTTCGTTTCTTGTTATGTGTCTTCCTGTATTGACTTTCTTTGAATGTGAGTTGTCAATAACTGTGGTTAATGGTTCACACTGTTATATATTTAAATAGTAACGTTGAATCACAACTTAACAACACTGTACTGTAAATTGGTGCTACTACACGAGTGGTTTGGAATTGTCTTCTCCAAGACCTCCAGTTTGCCCTGTCACATTCATCACGGCGATGTGTACCAATCATTCACACTTTTTAACTTCCCAGGTCTACGACATGCAAAGTTGGTGCCAATCCATACTTCAGTTTCTTTGAAACTACGAAAAATTGAATTCAGATTGCCCTCGGAATTAAACCAATCAAATATAGGTTGATATCATCGCTCCTTTCAGTGGGCCAGTGAGCAATACACCAATAGAATATTCCAAAGTGGAAGAAATGCCTGGTTCGCTTGGGATAACGAGAGTAGCATGATCAGTTAGAGAATATTATTGTTATGTAATCATTAGAATTAGAAGTGCTACGTGTAAATTCGTACCCTGTGAATTAGCCGTGCGGTTAGGGTCGCGAAGTTGTGAGCTTGCATTCGGAAGAATCCCGCCATCATGTCTACAGCCCTGAAGATGGTTTTCCGTAAATTCCCATTTTCACCCTAGGCAAATACTGGGGCTGTACCTTAATTAAGAACATGGCCGTTAAATTCCCAGTCTTCCTACAACTCTCTCCCATGATTGCACCTCCGAAATCCTTGATGTGTTAATGCGACGATGAACCACAAACACAAAAACGTGCAAGTTGGTCGAAGTGATATTCATTACTTTATTCATATACGATAATTTATTCACAGCTGACCTGCATTTAGGGCTGTCACCCAGGTGCCAGATTGCCTATCATTCACCTACTCTTTTCTTAAATAATTTCAAGGAAGTTAGAAATTTATCGAACCTCTCTCGGTAAATTATTCAGATTCCTAAGTTCTCTTTCTATGAATGCTTACTTCAAATAGTCCTCTTGAATTCCAAATTCATCTTCATATTATAATCTTTTCTAGGAGCCTCCGTGGCTCAGGCGGAAGCGCGCCGATGTCTCACGCTGTGTTCCATGGTTCAAATCCCGCTCACTCCGTATGAGATTTGTGCTTGACAGAGAGGAGGCAGGACAGGTTTTTCTCTCTGTCATATTTCATTCCAGCAACACTCTCCAATTTCATTTCATTTCATCTGTCATTCATTAATCATTGCCCCAGGGGAGTGTGACAGGCTTTGGCAGCCGGCACAATTCCTATCCTCGCCGCTAGATGGGGCTTCATTCATTCCATTCCTGACCCGGTCGAATGAGTGGAAACAGGCTGTGGATTTTCATTATAATCTTTTCTACTCTTAAAAGCTCCACTCAATACTATTCGTCATCTAATGTCATTTCACGCCACTTCTCCACATACAGCACATAACTCACCGCTTAGTCGAGTAGCTCGTCTCCTTACTCCCAAATCTTTCCAGCCCAAATATTGCCACATTTTCGTAACACTGATCATATGTCTGAAACTGACCAGAAAGAATCGTACTACTTTACCTTGGATATTTTCCAGTTCTCGAATAAATGATGCTAGTGACGATCCTACACAGTGGAACCATAACCTAACTGGGGTTTTACCAGTGCGTTAAACGCCCCCTCACCGGGCGAGTTGGCCGTGAGCGTAGAGGCGCGCGGCTGTGAGCTTGCATCCGGGAGATAGTAGGTTCGAATCCCACTATCGGCAGCCCTGAAAATGGTTTTCCGTGGTTTCCCATTTTCACACCAGGCAAATGCTGGGGCTGTACCTTAATTAAGGCCACGGCCGCTTCCTTCCAACTCCTAGGCCTTTCCTATCCCATCGTCGCCATAAGACCTATCTGTGTCGGTGCGACGTAAAGCCCATAGCAAAAAAAAAAACGCCCCCTCATTTAAACACTTACTACAACTCCTAAGTACCCTCACAACCATTTGAATATATCTGTAACCCTTATTTAAAACTTCATCAATGCGATTACCCCAAAGAAGATCTTTCCCTTATAATAACACCTAGGTACTTGCAGCAAATCCCATGAGGTACTTTTACTCAATAAACATTGTGATTAAATCTGAAGTCATTCTTTCCCTTGGTGAATCTTATAACATGACTTTTCAGCCTGTTTTTCAGCATACAATGTCTACCGTCCATATTAGAACTTAGTCTAGGTCTTTCTGGAACTTCTCACGATCCCATAATTTATTTATCACTCTGTACAATATAACATCGTCCACAAAAAGCCCTATGTGTGATTCCAGTTCCTTACTCATATCATTTACTGTATATAACTTATAAGCTTATGTGAGCTGGGAAGATCGAATCACAAACGAAGAGGTACTGCTATTTGCTTTACGTCGCACCGACACAGATAGGTCTTATGGCGACGATGGGACAGAAAATGCCTAGGAATGGGAAGGAAGCGACCGTGGCCTTAATTAAGGTGCAGCCCCAAAATTTGCCTGTTTTGACATTAGGAACAACAGAAAACCATCTTCAGGGCTGCTGACAGTGTCAACTCGCACGGTAAGAGGTACTGAATCGAATTGATGAGAGAGTGAGGATTTGGAAAATTTGGACCAGAAGAAGAGATAGAATGATAGGACACATCTTAAGACACCCAGGACTTGTTCAGTTAGTTTTTGAGGGAAGTCTAGGTGGTAAAAAATCCTCAAGGTATTCCAGTAAGAAAATAGTATTTGATGTGTTGGTCAAACTGCCGTTCAATTTGTATCAGTGCGGATGATGATGATGATGATGATGTTCCTTAATATGCGATGGGACTTGAAACATCTTGGCCAACATCCCTTTATGTCGATTCCGCGTAAAATACCTCTTACAACCTGTAGGGTTGTGATTTTTATTCTAGTTGGGGTATTTCATTATTTGGGACCATTGTCTACTATTAGATTCCACCATGTCCTTCATTTAGACTGAGTGAGAAACTACAGAATATCACTTGTAAAAGGACGAATAGTGGAATAAAAAGGAATTTCCATTCTCATTTGTGTTCAATTCTAAATTTATGTCACAGTCAAGAATTCAACACCATTGAGACGGGTGAGAATTTGCTATGTTAATCTCCTGAGCACACACCAGCAACATATAACGTAATGTGCGTTGCGAATATACGTGCGTTCATCATATCTACATCTTTAATGATACAATATTTTGCTTTTATCAGTGTTCAGTCTGCAAGCCTTTGTGAATGAACTATGCGCCTCCAAATTCCTCTATTTGTAACCATCACTCTCGCCTAGTTTAGGTCCACACATCTTATCTTGAAATTATTAAAAACTTAGTCTAACCAACGTAAAGTTCGCCTCCCTCTTCTTCTCTTGCCCTCTGTATCTGAGCTCATTGTTCTCCTCAGAAAACTATCCTCCTCCATTCATCTTACATAACTTCACCGGGGAAGCCAGTTTAATACGCAGTGAGATCACTTCTAATATACCCTTCATCTCCTCATTCCGAGTGCACTTCCGCTACTATTCCCACCTATTAGTACCAGCAATCATTCTCCCTACCTCCAAGTCTATTACTTTCGACTTGTCAATAAACATTCCTGAATCTCACCAGCTTTCATTCCCGTACAGCTGGGTTGGTCTGTGAACAAGCCCATGTAAAGAAAATGTTGTCCTGGACCCGCTTCCTTTTTACAGATTGCTGTTGAACCCAACTGCGAGATCATGGCATTACTTTTGATACACTTTGACCCCATTTTGCTTACTATTCTATCATGAGGCATTAATAATGCAACATATATTAAAATATAATTTGGAATATGAACAATCTACGAGACATATATTTAAACTGCGTGCCTCCTGGGCACAGCTCATCTTCCGTGAATTATGCCTTGTGCAATTAAACTATGTGTTACTAGTACGTGTGTATTGAGTCATGAAATGTACGCTTACGCCATCTGTGTGTGGCGATTGTTACTCCAATTTGTGTATTGCGTACCAATGCCAGACGGTGTCGGTACTAGTGACCTATCTTGGAGTGTGTCTGTCGACCGATAGACTTGTTTGAATGCGGACGCTAACTGCAGCGATGGAGTGCTTAGCCGCTTCTAACTCAATGTACCTATGTTCGGGGATAGGCTGAAAGGCTGTAACTACCCTAGCAAGGGAATTGTGCTTTATAACCTTCTTCTAATATTATAGTAGTTATTTGGGTGTAAATATGTAGTATTTTTTATTACTTGGTGAGTGTAGTAGTAATAGTTCGAAACACGGTCGGTTACCTAGGCATATATGGCATCCATGTAAGTAAGCCTTTAATGATTTACTTCTGGTAATATTATTTTCCTGGTGTGTGTTATTTTGGTATGGCGTTCTAGCTTCAAGTGTGTGCCGTGTGAAATGTGATGCCATTGTTGTCCGGTAATGTTTAAAATTCTTCTTTCCCTTGATAAGAATTTGTCTTCCCCTTTGATTTATTTTGTTTTCCTGCGTATTTGCGAGTGTTTTTCTTTGCTATTTCCTGGATGCGTGTGCGGTTACTATTTTAAAATTATCGCTATCGGTGCTGTGTCTTTGTGCACGTTACCGTGTTTATTTTTTGTTGTGATTCTCATCTAATTTATTCGTGCATCCGATCGTGTGTCTTGGCCTTCTCATTCCCGTGTTTCGACCTAGTACTAAGCTTGCACTAATTATCACAGTATTTTTTTAACTTTTATTATTGTTATCGTCAGATTTTTTAAATTTTAATATTTCTTTGGGGTATATATTTAGGGTTAGGATGGTGTGTTTTCAACTTTATGCGGGTGTTTTATGAGATTATTGTCCTAATTATTTCGGTATACACGCATTAATTTTATATGGTAGTAATTTAGTTTGTAACTTGTAACGTTATGGGTTTTAATTGAAAGTTTTTGACAGCCCTAGTGTGAGCGATCTGAAGTTCGGGTCTTATCTCTTCTTCCTATTGTTGTTGCTTATCTCATCGTGGCTTGGCACTTACGTAATTGATTATTATTGTCTTGTCTGCGAAAGCGTCAACTTGTGTGTGGCGTCGTGAATATAATAATGGATTGTTTCATCTTGGGTTGAGTTCGTGTGTTTGACTCGGTTATGTTAATTGGATTGGCTCGTTCTCTTATTTCTCTAGTCTTCTATGGCTTTTGTGATGTAAATTATGAATTATTTGGGTTAATATCTTTGATTAAGTGTGGGCTTGTGTGTACATTATGGTCTGTATATATATGTACAGTATTAAATTTTTGTGATGTGTTGTGAGACCAACGTTAATGTGGGTATTTCGGGGAACGATCCTCCACTGGGTTCTGTCAAAAGCCCTCTATTTAGCTAATATCTTCTTCTTCTTTATCTGTTTACCCTCCAGGGTCGGTTTTTCCCTCAGACTCAGCGAGGGATTCCATCTCTACTGCCTCAAGGGCAGTGATCTGGAGCTTCAGACTCTGGGTCAGGGGATACAACTGGGGAGGATGACCAGTACCTCTCCCAGGCGGCCTCACCTGCTATGCTGAGCAGGGGCCTTGCGGGGGATGGGAAGATTGGACGGGACAGACAAGGAAGAGGGAAGGAAGCGGCCGTGGCTTTAAGTTAGGTACCATTCCGGCATTTGCCTGGAGAAGAAGTGGGGAACCACGGGAAACCACTTCCAGGATGGCTGAGGTGGGAATCAAACCCACCTCTACTCAGTTGTCCTCCCGAGGCTGAGTGGACCCCATTCCAGCATTCGCACCACTTTGCAAATTTCGCGGCAGAGCCACGAATCGACCCCGGGCCTCCGGGGGTGGCAGCTAATCACACTAACCTCTACACCACAGAAGCGGGTATATTCTGTCATTGAGACTAAGTCGTCGGCATGGGTCAAGCCGATAGGAATAAATTAAAATAAGGAACATTCCACTACAAATCCTGCTCTCCTCTAAGTGTAGACTGGTGGCATTATTAGCTCGAACAATGTTATGTAGAATGTTGCGGCTATTCACTTCTATATTACATACGAGAATGTGTTGGAGCACTAACAGGATCAAACTATGTCAAACGCCTTCAGCGGTGCACAAAGCTATATTGTGTTGTGGATGGAGATTTCTTGACTTTGTTCCTGTTTGCACAGATCTTCCACATACTACATTTTAAATTTCATTTTTTGCAAGCAACAAGTAAAATGCCTAATTCGTGTTACACTTACTTAACCGGGCCAGAAGTGTCTAAAGCCCTGCTCCCACCTAGTGGAATGGAATGGAATCGAACCGAACATAATTTGTTTTTAACGTGTGTTTAAGTGGGAGATAGAGATAGCGATGGCCACGAGTCGAATCGAATCGAGCCGAACGGAACAGGATTCTCTGCCAAGAATATTTTTCGACTAGCGGAGTGGAATCGAACAGAATTATCAGGATTCGTGCAACTTCGTAGATGATCGGGTCGAGAACTTTCGGACAATCATTTGGCGGCAAATGTGTATCAGTTTCAGCTGGAAAGTCAGCTGTTTCTTGGATGCGGTCGGGAACGTTCTGTTTAGTGTTAGTTTATTTAATTTATTAATACAAGATACGGAAAAACTTACCAGTTTAATTCAAAAATATTATTTCATCTACTACGAGACCCACGAGCATTACTACAACAACGTAAAAATAATGTCTGGGTGGAAATAACCAAGGCTATGAAAAACCAAACTTACTAGAATATTCAATTTTGTGGTACCGGTAGGTTACTGTAGTCTATATACAATTTGTTTCATAATTTTTGTTGACTTCATCACAAAATCACGTTATGTAGGAGTCCACATACGGTACATCAGTACGATAACTGATACCACATCTCATATGGGATCTATATTTAAGTGTTTATTATATTTACAGTGAACGATTTCTAAGTGGCATTCCCTAGGTTTCAAACTGCCGTATATGTGTTCCTAACAAATAGTAGGCTACTGTATACTAAACTGCTCTGTTGTGGACAATAAATACACTTCACGGTCTTTAATTAATGTTACAGAGAGTTGGCCGTGCGGTTAGGGTCGCGTATGTGTGAGTTTTCATTCAGGAGATAGTGGGTTCGAAACCCACTGTCGGCAGCCCTGAAGATGTCTTTCCGAGGTTTACCCATTTTTTACACCAGGCAAATGCTCGGCCTGTACCTTAATTAACGCAACTTCCCTGGCCCTTTCCTATCCCATCGTCGCCATAAGACCTATCTGTGTCGGTGCGACGTAAAACAAATTGTAAAAAATTAATGTTGAGGCTACCTCGATTAATGATTTCATCCTGCCACAGGACGCAATCTGCTGCATTAAAGTTGCTTTAAAAATGATCAGGGACTCCCATTGCATCTGTGGTAGCATTTCCTCCTGTAAAATTGAACTTTTCTGTTAAATTCTACTATCTGAAATAGTTGTTGAAGTAGGCCTACCATCGAGACTTAGCTTCATCGCGCAATAAACATTCAAATAAGTTTGAATACTCTTCTTTCGTCTCTCTTGTTTATTTCATGCACCCAGAAACTTCTACGACCTCTCGTAATTTTCTGCCTCCTAACACCTTCTATCAGACTGCCCATTGCAAGCCTGAATTTTCCCGTAGAATCCCGTTCGATTCTGTTCTGCTAGATGTGAGCGGTCGAGTGGAAATTTCGGCTGTTCGGTTCGGTTCGATTCGATTCCACTAGATGGGAGCGAGCCTTAAGAGGCACTGTGGAATTCTAATACGTAGAGCAGACTTGTATTCAACCAATAAATGAAATAAGTTAATCCTGTTATTTCTCATTTCGCTCCCATTATTATATCACTGTGGTTGGGAACTGAAGAGTGAAAATGGGTGAAAGTGTCACGTTGGTGAACTGAGGAGTGTCTGTTCAAAAGACGCTATTTTCACCCTAAGTAAGTTGTGGAAAAACGTGAAGAAACGTGCAATGAAAGACACAAAGAACGTACCCATGATCGGAATTGTACCACTTATAAAGAATTGTATCTTTTTGATTTGGATTTCTCATGGCATTCGGTAGTATTCAACTACCAAAGTGCATGTGGACGAAATACTAGACATTTTTGAAGAGGAAATAGCACCTTTTGAACAGAACTACTCAGTTGTCTTTTTTGCTCGGAACTGGCTGAAAGAACCTTACGGCGTACAACGGTGAAGGCTGTAAGTCTGGAGTTGCTCAATATGAACTTCCAGCCTTCAACATGTTACGCCGTATGGCCCCTTCAGCAATTCCGAGCAACAAAAACGATCAATCACCATTGTGGCATTTTCGCCCTTTTCTATTTTTGCTCTTCAATTGCTACAGTAGCAGTTGCTTATTATTCGATACTGTGTTGCATTCTTGTTCTACACTGACTTAGCAAATGTCATGGGATAGTCACCTAATAGCGTGTGGGGCCTCCTCTGGCCCCGCGAACTGCAGTGAGACGCCGTGGAAGTGAGTCGACAAGTCACTGGTAGTCCTCTGGACGCAGCTGACACCAAATCGTTTGCAGAGCGGCCGCCAATGCTGGTCTGTTCGAGGGTGCAGGATCCATGGCACGGAGCTGCGTTCCAGGACATCCCAGGTATGCTCGATACGGTTCATATCGGGGCTCCTGGGTGGTCATGGCAGTCGTTGGACCTCCGCTGCATTTTCCTGGAACCATTCCCGGGCGACGTGGGAGCGATGTGGCGGCGCGTTATCATCTTGAAACACCGCAGAACCATCTGAGCGATGGAAGGCCAAAAATGGGTGGAGATGGTCTCCGAGCAGCTCAACATATCACGTACCATTCAAAGTCTCTTCCAGAACAACTAGGGGGCCCATTCCATACCAGGAAAATGCACCCCAGACCATAACAAACACACCAGCGCCCTGGACCACACCTTCGAGGCAGACGGGATCCATCGCTTCATGTGGTCTGCGTCATACACGGTGCCTCCCATCGGCATGGTGCAGTTGAAGTTGCAGTTGCAGTTGAAATCGTGATTCGTCCGACCATATCACGTTACGCCATTGTTCCAGTGTCCATCCCTGGTGACTGGCGGCAAATGCGCGTCGTTGTGCCGGATGGCGTTGGGTTAACAATGGCACCCGTGTGCGGCGCCGGCTCCCATACCCCATAGAACCCATGTCCCTACGGACTGTCTACTGGGAGACGTGTCTAGCACGACCTGTGTTGAACTGAGCCGCAATTTGTTGCACGGTTGCCCGTCTGTCACTATTGACAATCCGTCTCAGATGTCGCCGGTCACAGTCATCGAGGGTGGCCGGTCGTTCGTCTGTTGTGGACGGTGAAACCCGCATTCAACCATTCACGATACACCCTGGACACGGTTGATCGTGTGAACCCGAATTCCCGCACCACTTCCGAAATCGCACTTCCCATCCGTCGGGTACCGACCACCATACCCCGTTCGAACGGTGTCAGCTCACGACGACGTTCCATGTTACACCTGTCACATGCACAGTCACTACTCACAAGGTCTCCTATACAACTGCCGCTGGCACAGGGGGCGTGTGGTGCGCAGACAACACACCTGCGCACCAGTGCTCCGCTATCCCGTGATATTTGCTCAGTCAGTGTATATTTCAACACTATAACGGTACGTAATAAGTCAGCAGCTATTTCTTCCCTCCCTTTCCTGAAAGTTGATCAGCCCGAAATTACAGTGCGCGCCCCAGTCGAGTTGCCTGTTATTACCTGTGCCGTGTCTGGGCGATTGGACAATTCAACAACCGTCTGGCGGACATAGCACCCCAGTGTTGTTACGGTCCCAGGTAGATTGCGATAAGCTCCCGTACATCGTGGCTGCTCCTTATGAAGCAGTAATTTATCAGTTTAGTCATTCAATGACTTCTGAATTTTGTTAAACAGCGTATTTCCATGTGCAATACATTTTTGTTGTAATTCGCACCAACATCTTCAGGATTCATGAGGCCGAATTGCAGATACTGAACCGGAATATCGTCACACATTATGGCACTTGTCTACTGGCTGAGAGCGAGCTATTTCAGCTCGTGCTGTAATGGGGTAATTTTGTTTTCTTTTCTATCTGTTTTTAAACATTAATGACCATTCATCGAAATTTATGGGTCTTCTATTGGCGTACTGGAATGGTACAACTATGACCACGCTCTCGTTTACCAACACGCGGTATGCAGGAAGGACGACAATCCGTGCGGGACTCAGTCTGTAATATACAGTACAAGAACCTGGCAACACAAGTACTAAGCATGTAGTATATACGTAATATAGCGTTCAATGAAGACTGCTTGTCCATAAGCACGAAAAAAGAGCTAGCCCAAAGGAGAGTTAAATTGAATTTTGTGCCGTTCCTTCACCTAACATATGTATGAAACTAGCAGTTTCCCGCGGCTTCAATCGCGTGTATTTCGTCATTTAAGAAAAGTAATCGTTCCTCGGTACTGTACTGAGACATTATCTGAAAATCCATAAAGTAAAAAATCTCACCGAAAAATTGAATTTCCTTCACCCCAGAAATTCTTTGTAAACGACAATTACATTTTGAGGCTAAGATGACGATGTGACGTAGTACTGTACATATGAGAAACAGTCTTCTTTCAAGTCGAAAACAAAACAAATATAATTATGTCTTTATCTTTAAAAGAGATTCCAATATTTATTTCCACGTCTGTAACATCTTCAGTTTTTGGAATATAAGTATCCCCATAAAAGGAATTCAACCCCTTTATCAGTCCTCCTCCAACCCCCACCTAATTGGATTTTCTGAAAACAAAAAATACATGTTTCTTTATTTTAAAGGAGATCCAAAACTCGAACTTTCACGTCTGTAGAATCTTCAAGTTACGCGATATAAGTATCCTAGAACAGAATTCAACTCGTCCTTAGCTTATTTTCACCCCCTCTCCTTTAAACGATTTTACGAAAACAAAAAGTTACGCTTTTCTTTATTTTTGAATGAGAATCAAAACTCCAACTTTTACGTCTATACAATCTTCAGTTTATGACATATAAGTATCCTCAAACAGAATTAAACTCCTCCTTTACTTATTTTCACCCCCCCCCCTCCCCTTTAAACTGATTTTACGAAAACAAAATGTACGTGTATCTTTATTTTTAAAAGGACATTCCACGTCTGTAACATTTTCCGTTTTTGAGAAATATGTATCCTCATATAAAGAATTCAATACATTTTTCCTCTCCTCCCCCGCCCCTGCCCTAACCCAAATTGATTTTCCCAAAATGTGTGTTTCCTTAATTTTAAAGCAGATTACAAATACCAATTTTCACGTCTGTAACATACAAATAATTCAAGTATTTTTTTCAAATCTTTCACCCCTTAAGTGGATTTTCCGAAAACAAGGGAATACGTGTTTGTTTGTTTGTTTGTTTGTTTGTTTGTTTGTTTGTTTGTTTGTTTGTTTGTTTGTTTGTTTGTTTGTTTGTTTGTTTGTTTGTTTGTTTGTTTGTTTGTTTGTTTGTAAAGGAGATTCCAAATACTAATTTTCACACCTGGAAAGCTTTAGTTCTTGGGATATAAGTATCCTAATAAAAAGAATTCAACCCCATTTCAGACTCTTTTACATCCCCTTTAAGTGTTTTTCCGAAAACAAAAAAAACTCGTTTTCTTATTTTTAGAAGAGATTAAAATTACCAATTTTCACGTCTGTAACATGTTAAGTTTTGAGATGTACTGTAGATATGCTCATTTTAAAAATTCACCCTCTTTTTCAGTTCCCCTTAAGTGGATTTTCCGAAAACCAATTATCTGTGTTTATTTACTTTTGCATGGGGTTCCAAATACCAATTTTCAGTCTGTAACATGTTACATTTCTGAGACATACTCTAGATATAGTGTTTTTTAATTCGCCCCCTTTGTCACTCCTGTTCAACCCCCAATATTTGGATTATTCAAAAACAAAAAATACGTGTTTCTTTATTTCTAAAGGGTATTCCAAATATCAATTTTTACGTCTGTAAGCTGTTACATTTGCGATATATATACCCATTTTTAAAATTCACCCCATTTTCAGCCCCTTAGCGAAGGAATTTACGAAACTCTTCCTTACTGAGCACCAACATTGTAACATAAATCTATCCCCAAAATTTCATTTAATTATGTTCAGTAGTTTTGGCTCGGCGATGATGAATCCTTCAGTCAGTCAGTCAGGACATGTTATTTTATATATGAAAATGAAAACCTACAACCTGTTTTCCAGTCATTGACCGGGTCAGGGAAGTAATGAATGAATCATATATAGGCTATTATTACGATGGGGTCGCCACTCCCAAAGTGATGTATGTTAATGACTGATAGATGCTACGAAATGAGAATGGAGAGTGTTGCTGGAATGAAATATGACAGGGAAAAAACCTGTCCCGCCTCCGCTTTTTCCAGCACAAATCTCACATGGAATGACCGGGATTTGAATCACGGTATCCAGCGGTGAAAGGCCGACGCACTGCCGTCTGAGCCACGGAGGCTCTTATTTTATATATATAGATGTCTTTTGATGAGTGATTGTTAAGGATGTTCGAGATACTTATTCAAAGCGGCTAATAAAATTTGATTTTTAAGGGTATGAATTATTCATTAATTGTGTTCGAGGTAATGATGTAAAGAGTAAGAGAAATAGGTAACACATATTTCCGCAGTTAGTTTTCCTTTAATTAAATATCAGGTCTAAATTTATGACTGCATAAAGGATGGAAAACTTTCACGGCAGTCAGGTACTTTACACATTATTGCATACGCCACACCTTAAGTCGGAAATTCACTACAGCATCGTGAGAATACTCATGAATAAAATGCTGCAAAGTAAGTAAATCGTGAATGTCACGCATTTAATATTTGGATGTAACATAGCCATAATAATGATATACACATCTCATGCATTTAATAAGAGGATCATAAATTGTAAATTGTTGTGAAGAAATGTGAATATCTATGTCGTACCGCTACGGTAAAAGCTTCCTTCGGGACAAAATGCCATCTCCCTGGCAACTGTGAAAATGTATAGAAATCGAATTATTTTAACGGTTTTAATAATAATAATAATAATGATAATAATAATAATAATAATAATAATAATAATAATAATAATAACAATAATAATAATAATAATAATAATAATAATAATAATAATAATAATAATAACATATTGCTCCTTGGCTGAATGGCCAACACACTGGCCTTCGGTTCAGAGGGTTCGGGTTCTATTCCCAGCCGGGTTGGAGAGTTTAAATGTGTATGGTTAAATACTCTGTCTCAGAGACTTCTCTTCATCTGTACACAACACACCACATGACCAACCACCGCGTAAACACGCAGAAGTGAATACATTCCTTCACGTAGAATTTGCGCGAGGAAGGGAATCCAGCCTTAAAACTAGGCAAGACTCAATCGCTGACGTCAGTTGGAAAAAGACTAGGAAGATTATTATTATTATTATTATTATTATTATTATTATTATTATTATTATTATTATTATTATTATTTTCGTAATTTGAATTTAAGGGATTTAGCAATATGTCTGCCTGCACCTTATATAGACTACTACTACTACTACTACTACTACTACTACTACTACTACTAAAACGTTTTCATTCCGTCCTTGAAAGAAACGGCGTGCCTCCTAGGCGGTAACGGCCCTTCAGGCCAAGGAGATGTGATACGGTGGAGATGTTCGGAGAAGGTGACACGGTTAGTGACCGTGACATATACTAGGAACTGACCAGGCATTCGCCTTAATGCCGGAGATTTTTTTTTTTTTTTTTTGCTAGGGGCTTTACGTCGCACCGACACAGATAGGTCTTATGGCGACTCCGGAGAATTGAAAACCACGGAAAACCATTCTCAGGACAGCCGACCGTGGGAACCTGCACCCCTCCGTCACCCGAATACAGAGGTGTAGAGACACGGTAGAATCGTGACCACCCCTCCTCTTCTCGAATGGCCGGTCGGAGTTCAGAGCTGTTGGACCACGGACCAGCCGTGGCCACTTGTGGGCCGACATCCACTCTGTATCCGCCGACCCTTACATAGACTCAGATCAGCCATACACATTTGTGCAATGCGTCTTTCTCCCACAGGAAGATTGTAAAAATGGGTGCAATTTTACAGAAACAGTAATATGTATTCATCTTGTAAATATAGGTTTACGCTGACGTAGGATTTCTTTCAACTATTCTTATGCTAAAGATGTCTTTCCTACACCCATGCCGGCAAACCCTATGAGCAACATTTCCATACCATTCATAACTGAGACTAGTAGCTGCATAAGGAGACTCATTACTAGTATCCCTGATAAGTCATTCAATTTCATATGGTCTAACCAAGGATGAGACTGAGACAATCAATGAAAGTAACAACATTAATCTATTGCATAACAGAAGAATAGTTCACCGTACAAACTATGGCTTTGCAGTCTCTCTGTAGATATTTGTTCATCTACCCCTATTTCGATTAACTTTCTCTTCGAACATTATAGTAGAGAACTACATTTTAAATGTGTAGTTGTTTTCCTATTCTGTGCAATATCTTCCTTAAGATCGGTCTCCACTGATTAACATTTAACAGCATGTGAATTGTTGAAAGTGTTATGTGTTAAATGGTGACACCGTCAACAAGTTAAATGTTAAATACTGTTTCTTTTAACATTGTGTCCACACTTAACAAACATGTTGACTTGACTTCCTTTATTTATTTACAGGTAGTTAATCGTATCAATTTGTGGTAATACATTTACGCGATGTCTAGTATTTTCAAACAAGGACAATGGACTCGGATGAAGAGGATTTGGTCTTTGTTATTGCCACTGTTGCTTCTTGTTATGAATTAGAAATGCAGTTTTAAAAGGCACATTTCCTCCCCTCATCCTGCTTATTGCTTCAAGAGCAAACCACTTTGAAGTAAAAACTTCGTCCGCTCCCGCCCCCAACTTCCCACTCTTCTGAGCTTTTTGCAATTCTCGACTGTACTGGGAGCGGCGGGACGCTAGCTTTTTTAAAGGCACTCGCGGGAACAATTATATACAATTTCGAGTTCCTGGAAACTGTCGACTTTCTTCACTTTATCTCTGTATTCCTTTGATGAGACATCCCACAAACAAGGCCTTTCGATTATATCATTAATTTAGTCCAGAGCAATCTCTTTGCTCCACTCCATTTCTGACTATAAATTTTAGTATAGTGCAGAGAGAACGACACGTGCGCGTACTGTATTTGTAGCTTATAACAAAGAGAGAGAGAGCCTCCGTGGCTCAGACGGCAGCGCGTCGGCCTGTCACCGCTGTAGTCCTTGGTTCAAATCCCGGTCACTCCATGTGAGATTTGTGCTTGACAAAGCGGAGGCGGGACAGGTTTTTCTCCGGGTACTCCTGTTTTCACTGTCACCTTTCATTCCAGCAACACTCTCCATTCTCATTTCATATCATTTATCACTCATTACTAAATCACTTTGGGAGTGGCGACCCCATCGTACTAATAGCCTATATACGATACATTCATCACATCCCTGACCCGGTGAATGACTGGAAAACAGGTGGTTGCTTTTGCGGAGTGTTGTAACTACAATCCTATTTCACGAGTAGCACGTCGTTTGCGTTTTTTAGCCTCTGTTGGCTTGGAAACAGCACGGAAATTTCCGATGATGTGCCGACATCTCACGAACAACGAATTGACTTTACATGTTTTCCACTTGGAGCGGAAAACACGCCAACATGTTTAAAGTGTCAACCTAAATATTCTGAGTTAACATGCAAAGTCAATTGGAAGACGCAATCACAATATACATGTCAATTGTAACATGTTAAATTTAACATATCGGTGTTAAATGTTAATCAGTGGAGACCGGCCTTTACACTTTACTGCTGTGCGTCTTTTGTTACACGAAGAAAACCAACCTCACGGCTAACCTACCAATGGCGGTTGCTCGCCATCAGACTGGGAGTGCTGCAAGTCTGAATAATGCAATACCGTCAACGCTAAATACATTAACTGGTATTTTCTAAGGGCACATATTACTAATGGAACCCCTATGCGCTTCCTCAGTGCTATAGAATAGTAAACATTGCCATGCAGCCCTGCCTGTCCCATTGGACCGTCCGTCGCTGTTACCCACGCGTTTGGAGGTTTCACTCCGATCCCCGAGAGCTGTCCTACTCCAAGTTTGCTTACTTCCGCAGGCGATGAATCACCCTATCTATTACTTTTCAAAAGCAACCACTTAATTTCCTCAGAAAAGTAGATGTATTGTTTCAAACTTCTGCTTGCCAGAAACAAATGTCCACACTTATCGACCACGAGGGCTTTTAACCTCTTCACTGCGGCGCTTTATTTCGTTTAACCATTTCTGTATGTACGCTTAGGAACGTAATGAAACAACAAACCACTCCTGTATGACAGATTCTGCTATATGGCGGCAAACTATAAATTTTGCCAGTTTAGTTTAAATCTACCCCTTTCGAATACTGATTATTTTTCAAAATATAATTTTATATTGTTGGCATAGGGAACCTTTCTCTTCCTTTTAACTTTCGGCTATGAAAATCAGCCAATTTTAACTGCCAATTGCCACCATTAAGAAATTAACAATTTTCATAGTTTTTGGTCGGTGCTTTAACTAAAGTCAAGACATCAGAGTTGGTCAAACTTCAAATCATGCTCTGACGTGTCGGAAGTTCTCAGTTAAGTCAAATTTAGTAGATGCTTATAACATTAACTGTCTGGGTAAGCAAAATTCTATCTGAAAACCAAATTGACCGATCACAGCGATTTTATAATAAAATGTACTTCATTATTTCCAACAAATATTAATTTTAATGGGGGCTTTATTTCAAAAACACGTGGCTTAATGTTATGATGGTGTAATTTCACGGGTTGCGAGTACGGCCTACTGGTTCGTGTGTTGCTCCAGGCACAGAGATACAAAGATACACTTCTACAGTACTGGCACAAATCAGGCACTGTAGACAGTTGTTCATGTATTATCATTATTTTCCTTGCATCTGAAGGTATTCAGCTGCTACGAGAACTGGTAATTTCCACAGGCGCATGTTATGTGATCGGATTTCAGGATATACTGAGCCGTATCCTGCCGGCCCATAATAATAATTGGAATATGATTTGACCCAATATATAAAATTTATTCATAAAAGTTACAGTCTAACATGTTAAAGCATCGTATACCAAGATAGTTGATACCGGATGTTGAGCAAGACAGTTAGTCGCTGGATATTGCTTCATATTTCCGTATGACCGTGAGAAAGGATAGCGTACCCAAGCGCTGGCAAGGATCGACACGTGTATTAGATGCTGACCAAGCAAGATATTTCAGCTAATGGGAACTTAAGGACTTGGCAAATCTGGAGGCCACACCGCGCCAAATCTTAATCCCAGGATGACCAACGTGCTCAGTTGATAAAGTCAGTTTCTGTAGGTAATCGGTTTTCCACAGTTTCAGAAGTCAGATATATTTGGAAATGTAATATAAAAATTGGTGGAAGAGATTTGCTACTGTTTGAGCTGTGTTTTGTAAATATATCAATATAAGTATTGTGTCATTATATACGACGAACTCTCTGATTGGTGGTTGGTTCAGAAACCCGGGAACCCCAGCATTAATGGCGTCACCGAAGCCTCCTCAGTAACCCAAGCTCTGGAGAGCGTCACTCTGTGTTAAATGCTTGGATAGTGCGGAAGCACAAACTTTGATTGGTGATCGTGATTAACGTGGTGTTATTCCAGTAACAGTAACTGGTTCTCAATGATACTTTAAATTGTGCAGTTGCAATATTTTACTGTACTTGAGTAAATGGAATAGTATAATTTTGGCAGGGTTTACTTTCAATTGATAAAGATGGTGTTTAGTGACCGCTGAGTAACAAGTGTAGTGGAAACGTGCTATTGTTTCACTATTCCGCGACGGGCGCGTTTCGCGATGAACTTCCGTAGCGAACCGTGTGCTGCTTTTTAAAACTGTATTCTCACCCTTTAAGTGAAGTGTGTAATATATATGTGAATCAGTGTGTTTAGCTGATCTTGTAAAGAGAAAGGGTATTTCGGCTCGCAGCATTTAGCAGCAAAGATATTATCAACTATAGTCTTCTGTGTTCCAGTGAATTATTTTCCAGCAAGATGATGGATATGCCTGCAGAGAAAGGAAGTGCATTCACACATGTTAATGCTGTGATTGACATGGTGTAGATCCCTAAATCAGTGGGGATGTAAGCTGCTATCCTGGTATCTCGAGAGTCGTCATGTAAAATACAGTAAGGCGCATGTGTTATTTATGGCATGATATGTAAGTTATGTTAAGGTACTAGGGCAGTGTAGATAGAATTTTTAATTTTCATGTAAAGTAAGCCTGACGGCATGTGTTTGTTTAATTTTGTTACTATGATAGTTTCGGATACGAGAATAATGCATGTTTAATTTATTTTCATTTTGCTTTATGATTAGATGTTTGGGAAAATGAGGGATTGATAGGATCAGTTGTTGTTTATTTGTGTATGTTACTTAGCGTAGGATATTCCGAGTTTTCCTTAAATATATGCCAGAAGGGCTAGATGGACATGTTCATTTTTATACAACGTTAAACACGTATTAGCTCATTTTATTTCGGTTATTCAGAGAGACAGATATAGCTATTTTGCATGGTGCATGGTTTTACAGAAGCTGCCAGAAGGAGCTGAAGAACGCCGTTGTTAAAATAAGATCTTTGAAGTTAAGTTGGATTCTGTTTGCCTGATGGTCTGCCAAGGACTCGAACTGCGTCTCATTATGTGGAAAGGCCAGTGGGATTCATGAGAAATAATGAGATAAAGATTGCATGCTGAATTATAATGTATTGGTGCAGGTTGATTGTATGCCTGACAAGATAGAGTATTGTGCAGATGTGTGTGCCTGCCTAGTGTCTTCTGAGTGTATAATGTGATCAGAATGGACAGTGTTAATTCCAGACTATTGAGTCTGATGTTGTTAAATGGCCCAAGCATGCTAAGAAGGAATGAATATACGTGAGTTTCCGTGTAGCCGATGAAAGGCGTTATCTCATGGCAAGCTGATTTCTGGCCTGTGTTTATCTGTAAGTGTGAAGGAGACGGTATTTCCTTGTGGCGGCCTCGGGAGACAAAATCCAATCTTTAGCATAGTTGAGTTCAACATTTATTTTCAGCTCGTAATCTACCCGGAAGTGCATGACGGATGACCGCGCTGTTGAGCGCTCAAACGCAGCAGAAGGAGGCAATGTTGCCCATTGCTTTCTTCATGATATCAAGGGTTATTTATATGTTCTTCCCTTACAGGATGATGTTTTACATTATTATTTGTGATTGTATACCTTGTCTCGTTGTTTTTAAAGGGAACAGACCGAGTGCTGAAGTATTGTTGGTTTATCTAGTTCTGTCTAGATCTTATGCAGTGAACCGGGATTCACATTAGAATCAGTGTAGCATTTAAGATTTTACTCGATATCCGATGTATATATATGTTTAGTTTGATTATTTGAATTGTTGTAAATATAGTGTAGGATTTGCCCCTAGTATTTTGCATAACTTACCTAGCGTCCAATGCGTCTTAATTATTTTTCTTTTCGTCGTAACTTTTCTTTATAATGTAACTCATATTTAATTGTAATTTCGGCGGCTCTCGGGAGTAACTTAATTTTGAAACCGTATCGTTGGGATGCGATAGTGTGAAACTCCATACGGAAATACCACATGTCAGTGTTTGCGTACACTTGTTGCCATACAATATAAACATTGGACTATAAGAAGAAACTCAGTCTTGATTTATATAAATGTTCTTTGTTGAACTTGTTTTTTTAATATCAAATTTGGTATGATCATTCAATTAACGTTCTAATTTCGACTTATTTCAATACTTCGAGTTCATTTTTTTTACAAATTATTTTTTTCTTGATTTAATTATTTTCATGTGATTTGATCGGGGATATTTATTAATAAATCCATCTTACCCCTTATGATTTGTTCTCATTCGTGTTATACCTCCATTTCCTGTCATTGATTGCTATTTTAGTGTAGAACTTCGACTTTTTATCCTGACCCAACCGACAACCAACCCACTCTCTGCCCAACCCTGAGTTAGTCGGATGTTCATACAGGAATGGAGGCATCGTCCTAGAGGGTATTTACCCCTGGGTACGGTACATATATGTGGCGCCGCAACTAAGGGCAAATAGACACTTTGGCGTATGTTCGTATCCCGATGGGAGTATTTTTGTGTTACCCAAAGATGTCTAGGTTGTTCTTACAAACTTGGGCGGGTCGAATTGAGATTTATGAGAGTGAATTTGGTTTGACAAGCTATTCCGAAGGCTAGATAGGATTAGGATCATGGTTCGAAAGCTGGAAGAGACCAATAATTAGTATCTAGATAATTATTAGATTTAAGAAAGGTAGATAGGTAATTTCGAACCATAGGCGCAACTTAGGAATCTGGCAACCTAACGTTCAGACAACTTGAGTCTAGAGTCCCATGTTCAGTACTACGAATGATAGTAGGCGGACATTAAAGGGCGAGGTTTCATCGGAAATCGTGTGTTTAGAAAATAGAGTAAAATCTAAATGCATTACGTTTAGAACATCGGCAAAAAGTTTGATTTAAATCATGTTTGGAAGAATGATAAACACATAGCCGATAAATAAGGCGTGTCGTAGCAGTAAAAGAACTCTATTTGAGTCAGAGAACTATAAAAAGATTTCTCTAATGAGGTAGAGTGGTCGGTGACGTGTCCTTCAGACATGTGTTGATCTTGACATAGCCTGGAATTTGTGTGCAGATCAAATTTCAATTGCCAGTAATGATAATTTTATTTGGTTTAGAGTAAGGCTAGGAACTTAAGATCGCCTCAGTCTTAAGAAAATGGTGGTGATATTTGCAATGAAAGGTGATGATTCGAGACTGGTAAACCTATGCTGGAATATTAGTCTGGAGTCGGAGGTATTTATCGTAAATATGGTCCAGTACTGTTGTCTAGTACTTAGATTAGAGCCCAAAAGACAGGAAAATTTATAATGTTTGGATTAAAAGAATTTGGGGCCACAATATTAGTAATTTTTTTAAAGTTATGATAACGCGTTTGTTTGTTATGCGCGGCAGAAGATAAATATCCCAAATCATAGGAAGCTTCCATAGGGCGAATTTTGAGGCCATGGTTTCTTGATATATGATTAACGTGAATCATAGAAGCTTTTCAGTAAAGTAAATGGTTTTCGTATGGAGTACACAAGATACGGTATAGGATACTAGGTAGTGGCGAGCGTCCCTTCGTTTTCTCGAATACGTATTTGGTATGGCGTTGACGATGAAGGAGTTGTTAGAGGAGATGGACAAGAGGGCAGAGCAGGCCGAGATGAGGGAGCAGGAGCGTATGAATGAACTTTCGAGTAAGTTGGAGGAACAGTCCAGGGAAACCAGACAATTGTTTAAGCAGGCAGAAGATAGGACTGAGGAACAATTAACACAGGCGGCGGAGAAAACTGAGGAGCAACTGAAGGTGGCGACCAATGAGTTACAGGGGAAAATTGACTTAGTACGTACATGCTGTTTAGAAAGCATGGGAAAATTAGAGAAACAGCTAGAGACAGTAGAACTTAAAACACAGACGCAAATTGAAAAGATTAGAGATTCTGTTGAGGAAATCGCCGATCGGGTGACAGAACACATGACTAGCACAGATAAGCGGCTGGGAGACTTATCGTACACAGTAGAAGAAGCTACAGCAGAGATTACACTCCAGCGAGGTGCGATTGATAAGTTACGGATTGACACGGAGACGAGGTTGGAAGAGTTCACCGTGGACATCAGTAAACAAATTAGTGAAGCTCAGCAGAAAACGGTAGATCAAATTGACTTGAAACTTAAGATGAAGCAAAAGGAGACTGAGGAAAGAATGAAGGAAATAGAAACTCAGATTCGATTGGAAATGAAGGAGGACATCACGGAGACAGGCAAAGATGTCAAAGGTATGATAATGGCTGATAGGGAAAGGAACAAGGAAGATCTACAGGTACTTCGTACGAGTCTGGAGACGTGGACAGAAATTTCACAGAAAAATCAAGTGAAGATAGAGGTTGTTGAGAAGGAAATCGCCTACATGAAGGATAAATTAGAGTTGTTGGATTTACGAACGCACAAAGAACTTAGTAAATTGAAATGTACAGTTCAACAAACCATTATAGAGAAGGCACCAAGTCAAGTTAGCGATAACGTTGCGTTGAGCGATCTTCTACAGTTACCGCGTCAGGAGGTCCACTGTTCAACTCCGAATGAAACACATAACGTTCCTATTTACAATATCCTGCGGAGCAATGAAGAAAAACCACGGAAGTTTACAGGAAATGATGAGAGAACACCTAAAGTTTTCTTGCGTGAAATTGATGACTTCTTAGCAGATTACAAGGTACCACCAGAGCGTAAATTGAGGACCGTAGAAAGATTTCTGGGTGATTCAGTGGCTGAATGGGCGAATGCTTTTCGTTATACATTTACTACATATGAGGAGTTTAAGGAGTCATTTCTTAAATAGTTCTGGGACGTATCTACGCAGCAATCACTGAGAATGTAATTGTATTCACGTAGATATCCAGCCACGTCGATAACGTTGTATTCTCCTTTTTTCATTTCTCAGATGCTCAAATTTCGGGACTTAGACATGCCCCCGAGCGAGAGCGAAATTATAGCAGCAATCTCTCGGCAACTACCTCTTGAAGTGCAGAGGACATTAATTGCAGCTAATGTCAAAACTGCAGCAGAGGCGGAATTGACGTTAAGACAGCTAGACTTAACATCTAGTCAATACCAGCCAAGGTTGAGGCATGTTGAGGCTATCCATACGGTAGGGGTGGAAGAAGGAAGCAATCCACCGAAAGTAAGGAAGAGAAATGATTATCAAAGCTTAGGGACTCAAATAGCGACACATGAGCAAACCAACAGGAGTGCTGTACATCAGGATGGTAATTGGCAGCGGAGAGACAGAAGAGATCAGTTTCGAAGAAATAATTATCAAGGTAATAGCCTAAATCAGCGAGGATACAGCTATCCAAGCGGAAATAACGGGAGGACATATAGATACAAGTATCGAAATTATGGTAGACCCAGAAGACCATATTATCGTTGGGACGAGAAACAGCGAAACCCCAGAGGAGGAAGAGGCAATTACCAGGAAGACCGTGACCAAAGAAGAGAAGAGTCAAGACAGTACGTTGAAGAGTTGAGAGGAAAAAGGCAGGAGGAAGACCGGTGGAGAGGAGCCATACAAGCCAGTGGTAATGAAGAATGTCATGGGGCTGAAAGTGTTGCGTACAGGGAATACCGTGTAAGGCAACAGGAAAATAGGTTGAATCCCAATGCTCCTAATTATGAGGGTCGAGTGACGGACAACAAAAAAAGCACAATAGATGATGAGGAAGATAGCCTGGATTTGACCAATGGGAACAATAATGGATGGACTGTAGTCTCTGTAGACAGTTGAATTGTAACACCCGAGGATTTATTGGAAGAGGAAGTATCACAAAATTATAATTCTGTAAAGCGATTACCCGTAATATATAGTAGAGCTGGTCATTTACGAGTGAAAACTTTGGTGGACACTGGAGCGTCGATTAGTGTGGTATCTCAGGCATTAATTAACGAATTGAAATCACGAGTGAAGGTACTCACTATTCCTGTATCAAAATTGAAAGTCAGGGGAACTGTACCGGACAAGACAGCTGTGTGTAAGGAGCAGGCTCTTTTGGATATTCAAATTGGAAATTTAACTATGTCACATCCCTGCGTAATTCTACCAAAAATGGAATTTAATTTAATTCTTGGTGCAGATTTTCTTGGAGAATACAATGCCTTGATAGACATGGGAAACAATAACATTATTTTCCGACCACAAAATTCTAGTGAAGAGTTGAGATTAGACCAGGTTGAAGAGAATGTTGGAGATGAAAGAATTTGGACAGCATCTGTGACCGAGAGAGAAGAAGAACCTTTTGAGTTTCCAGTAAATTTTGTAGAAAATTGTAATGAGCTCGCAGAATATTTTGAGGCCATCACGTTAAACTTAGAAGCGGAGGAGGATGAAAAATTTTCAAAATTGTTGCCAGAAAAGTTAGCGGAAGCACCAGTGAACGAAGAAGCCCGTGGGAAAATGAAAGAAATTTTAGAACAACATAAGAATGTATTCGGATCAAAACCAGGAAAAATACCTAACTACAAGTACAAAATTATCGTGAATAACTGGGAGCCATTTAAACAGAGACCATATCCCATTCCCGAGAAGATATTCCCTCAGGTGAAGGAATTGGTAGATGATATGGAGAAGAATGGAGTCATTACCAAATCGCCCACACCATTCTTGAGTCCGATCTTGGCTGTTCCAAAAGCAAATGTTTCTGTTAGGGTACGTTTGGATGCACGTGAAGTTAACAAGCGCTTAGTCCCCGAGTACACGCAGGCTCCAGCAATCAAGGACATTTTAAAGAGGTTCGGAGGCATGGAATACTTCGGCACCGTTGATTTAACTTCATCATTCCATCACATTGAATTACATCCAGAATCTAGTATTCTAACTGGTTTCATGTTCAACAACCAGACCTATCACTTCCTCCGTTTGCCCTTTGGTTTGAAAAATTCAAGTTCCGCTCTTATCCGTGCATGGGAAGATAATTTAAGTCCAGACATAAAATCATTTACTATCATCTACATCGATGACATAATTTTCTGTTCGAAAACAATCGATGAACATTTGGACAAAATTGACCAACTCTTGGCAGATCTTAATCCCTGCAATTTCAAGGTAAATCTGGAGAAATCTCATTTTTGTAGTAGGAGTACCTTATTTTTGGGCCATGTCATCGATGGAAAAGGAATCAAGCCTAATCCGGAGAAGATATCAGCAATACAAAATTTTCCGAAACCTACCAAAATTAAGCATATCAGGTAGTTTTTAGGACTTTGTCAGTTCTTTTCAGACAATTGTAAATCATATACAGACACTGTAGCACCATTACAGGAGCTTTCGAAGGTGAATAACAGATGGAAATGGGGAGAGGATCAAGATGTGGCTTTTAGAAAGACCAAAGAAATGCTGGCGAAGGCAGTAAAGCTAGGCTATCCTGCATATGATCATCCTTTCATAATTCAAACAGACGCTTCAAATGTGGGCATAGGAGCGGTTCTATATCAGGAAAATCCAGAGAACGAACCCAGGATCACTTATTTGGCATTCACAAGCAGGAAGTTACGTAACCATGAGTTAAAGTGGACTACAACGGAACTAGAAATGCTGTCTATAGTAGTTGCCCTAGGTCAGTGGAAGAAGTATATTTATGGATTTCCGATCATCATTAGAACGGACTATAAGGCATTAACTTTCATCCTAAAATCCAATGTAGGTAGCGACAGGGTGTACAGATGGTCGTTATTTGTGCAACAGTTCGATCTGACACTAGAACACTGCCCAGGAAAATTGAACACCGTGGCAGACGCACTCAGTCGAAACCCGGATGAAGTTGAGGCTACTGTAAATTTGGCAATGTTGGGCGAAGAGGACAAAAACATTTTAGACAAATTACCAAGTTTAGGCCAAGAGAAAAAAAATTACGGACCAACCAAATTACTGATCGATTACTTTAATAAGGAACTCGAACCCGGCACCCCAGGTTTCATCGAGGCACAAAAGAAGGCATCCCAATATCACTACTTCAATAACCTTTTGCATAAATTTATTGATGAAGAACACACTAAATTTCGTATTGTTGTTCCACCAGTGTTCCAGATGGACTTGATATGGTTAGGGCATCATACTACTGGACACGCGGGTATTGAGAAAGTTACAGCCACTTTACAGGAAACTTTTATTTGGCCAAGGATGGGGCGCATGATTCAACAAGTCTTGCGAACCTGTGACACATGTCAGCGTATCAAACCTAACACTTTCCTATTAAAACAGCAACCAAGAACTGTATTGCCCACAATGCCCAGGAAACTGTTCGCAATTGACTATTTTGGAGCGTTACCTGCAGGACGTCGTGGTGTGAAATACATTCTAGTATGCATGGATGTATTTTCTTAGTATGTAACTTTGTGCCCAGTACAAAAGGCCAACACGAAATCCGCACTACACCAGATTAAAAATAAGATCATTCCGAGAATGGGTAAGCCAGAAAGCATATTAAGTGATCACGGTCCACAGTTCACCTCGCCTGCTTTCAAGAGGGAGCTCGATAGGATGGAGATAAGACATGTGTTGAGTTCAGTGAGACATCCGGAATCTAACCCGAGCGAACGTGTTATAAGTGAGATAGCAAAGTACTGTCGGATCTTCATACCAAGAGAGCACTGGAAATGGCCAGATGTGGTTCCCATTATAATGGAAAGCATTAATTCTACCAAGCATGAAAGTACCGGACAGATTCCCAGTATTATTCATCTCAATGAATACCCCCAGCGTCCATGGCACGAGAAAATTCAATGTCCGAGTGACCCAAGGCCGTCTGCAGAATTATGCATACGAGAGACTGCAGAAAAATTAAAGGCTCAGGCAGGCAAGAGGCTACGCAGAAGCAGAAACAAGCGGTTTCATCGACAACTGCGGGTTGATGAGCTTGTGCTGATAAAACGTCCTTAGAGCTCAGATGTGTCAACGCGTTTTTGTCAGAAGTTTGCTGAATTGTATATAGGACAATATAAAGTAACTCAGGTATATGGAAATAATTCCTACACAGTTTGTAGCTTAGACGGATCTACGGAGAAAGTTTTCAATGCCTCGAACCTCAAGCTTTATTATCCCAGAGGACAAATTAGAATACATGACATCCCAGAAGGAGAAGAAGAAGAAGGAGAGATGGCAGAAGATGAGAGTGAAGATGATGGAGAAGAGGAAAACCCGAATGATGAACCCGTGATGGTGGAAGCAGATGACCATGAAGAAGACTCGGAGAATGTCAACTTCGCGCAGATGGAAAGAAATAATTATTCAGAGGAAGAAGATTGTGAAGAGTGTGGTGGTGTGCAGCGACGTTTTCACGCGTTACTTGATATCTACTACAACATCCGCCAAGATAATTATAGACTATGGGAAGAGAATACAAATTTGCGAGACGGCAAATAGTACTAAAGGAAAGAGATTGCATATATCCAGATGATAATAAATAGTCAAATAAAACATTAAGAAAAAAATAAATACTCCATATTCATTTTTTCCCTGGGTAAGAGAGGGATGAGCCGTATCCTGCCGGCCCATAATAATAATTGGAATATGATTTGACCCAATATATAAAATTTATTCATAAAAGTTACAGTCTAACATGTTAAAGCATCGTATACCAAGATAGTTGATACCGGATGTTGAGCAAGACAGTTAGTCGCTGGATATTGCTTCATATTTCCGTATGACCGTGAGAAAGGATAGCGTACCCAAGCGCTGGCAAGGATCGACACGTGTATTAGATGCTAACCAAGCAAGATATTTCAGCTAATGGGAACTTAAGGATTTGGCAAATCTGGAGGCCACACCGCGCCAAATCTTAATCCCAGGATGACCAACGTGCTCAGTTGATAAAGTCAGTTTCTGTAGGTAATCGGTTTTCCACAGTTTCAGAAGTCAGATATATTTGGAAATGTAATATAAAAATTGGTGGAAGAGATCTGCTACTGTTTGAGCTGTGTTTTGTAAATATATCAATATAAGTATTGTGTCATTATATACGACGAACTCTCTGATTGGTGGTTGGTTCAGACACACGGGAACCCAAGCATTAATGGCGTCACCGAAGCCTCCTCAGTAACCCAAGCTCTGGAGAGCGTCACTCTGTGTTAAATGCTTGGATAGTGCGGAAGCACAAACTTTGATTGGTGATCGTGATTAACGTGGTGTTATTCCAGTAACAGTAACTGGTTCTCAATGATACTTTAAATTGTGCAGTTGCAATATTTTACTGTACTTGAGTAAATGGAATAGTATAATTTTGGCAGGGTTTACTTTCAATTGATAAAGACGGTGTTTAGTGACCGCTGAGTAACAAGTGTAGCGGAAACGTGCTATTGTTTCACTATTCCGCGACGGGCGCGTTTCGCGATGAACTTCCGTAGCGAACCGTGTGCTGCTTTTTAAAACTGTATTCTCACCCTTTAAGTGAAGTGTGTAATATATGTGTGAATCAGTGTGTTTAGCTGATCTTGTAAAGAGAAAGGGTATTTCGGCTCGCAGCATTAAGCAGCGAAGATATTATCAACTATAGTCTTCTGTGTTCCAGTGAATTATTTTCCAGCAAGATGATGGATATGCCTGCAGAGAAAGGAAGTGCATTCACACATGTTAATGCTGTGATTGACATGGTGTAGATCCCTAAATCAGTGGGGATGTAAGCTGCTATCCTGGTATCTCGAGAGTCGTCATGTAAAATACAGTAAGGCGCATGTGTTATTTATGGCATGATATGTAAGTTATGTTAAGGTACTAGGGCAGTGTAGATAGAATTTTTAATTTTCATGTAAAGTAAGCCTCACGGCATGTGTTTGTTTAATTTTGTTACTATGATAGTTTCGGATACGAGAATAATGCATGTTTATTTTATTTTCATTTTGCTTTATGATTAGATGTTTGGGAAAATGAGGGATTGATAGGATCAGTTGTTGTTTATTTGTGTATGTTACTTAGCGTAGGATATTCCGAGTTTTCCTTAAATATATGCTAGAAGGGCTAGATGGACAGGTTCATTTTTATACAACGTTAAACACGTATTAGCTCATTTTATTTCGGTTATTCAGAGAGACAGATATAGCTATTTTGCATGATGCATGGTTTTACAGAAGCTGCCAGAAGGAGCTGCAGAACGCCGTTGTTAAAATAAGATCTTTGAAGTTAAGTTGGATTCTGTTTGCCTGATGGTCTGCCAAGGACTCGAACTGCGTCTCATTATGTGGAAAGGCCAGTGGGATTCATGAGAAATAATGAGATAAAGTTTGCATGCTGAATTATAATGTATTGGTGCAGGTTGATTGTATGCCTGACAAGATAGAGTATTGTGCAGATGTGTGTGTCTGCCTAGTGTCTTCTGAGTGTATATTGTGATCAGAATGGACAGTGTTAATTCCAGACTATTGAGTCTGATGTTGTTAAATGGCCCAAGCATGCTAAGAAGGAATGGATATACGTGAGTTTCCGTGTAGCCGATGAAAGGCGTTATCTCATGGCAAGCTGATTTCTGGCCTGTGTTTATCTGTAAGTGTGAAGGAGACGGTATTTCCTTGTGGCGGCCTCGGGAGACAAAATCCAATCTTTAGCATAGTTGAGTTCAACATTTATTTTCAGCTCGTAATCTACCCGGAAGTGCATGACGGATGACCGCGCTGTTGAGCGCTCAAACGCAGCAGAAGGAGGCAATGTTGCCCATTGCTTTCTTCATGATATCAAGGGTTATTTATATGTTCTTCCCTTACAGGATGATGTTTTACATTATTATTTGTGATTGTATACCTTGTCTCGTTGTTTTTGAAGGGAACAGACCGAGTTCTGAAGTATTGTTGGTTTATCTAGTTCTGTCTAGATCTTTTGCAGTGAACCGGGATTCACATTAGAATCAGTGTAGCATTTAAGATTTTACTCGATATCCGATGTATATATATGTTTAGCTTGATTATTTGAATTGTTGTAAATATAGTGTAGGATTTGCCCCTAGTATTTTGCATAACTTACCTAGCGTCCATTGCGTCTTAATTATTGTTCTTTTCGTCGTAACTTTTCTTTATAATGTAACTTTTAGTTAATTGTAATTTCGGCGACTCTCGGGAGTAACTTAATTTTGAAACCGTATCGTTGGGATGCGATAGTGTGAAACTCCATACGGAAATACTACATGTCAGTGTTTGCGTACACTTGTTGCCATACAATATAAACATTGGACTATAAGAAGAAACTCAGTCTTGATTTATATAAATGTTCCTTGTTGAACTTGTTTTTTTTTAAATGTGAAATTTGGTATGATCATTCAATTAACGTTCTAATTTCGACTTATTTCAATACTTTGAGTTCATTTTTTTTTTACAAATTACTTTTTTCTTGATTTAATTATTTTCATGTGATTTGATCGGGGATATTTATTAATAAATCCATCTTACCCGTTATGATTGTTTCTCATTCGTGTTATACCTCCATTTCCTGTCATTGATTGCTATTTTAGTGTAGAACTTCGACTTTTTATCCTGACCCAACCGACAACCAACCCACTCTCTGCCCAACCCTGAGTTAGTCGGATGTTCATACAGGAATGGAGGCATCGTCCTAGAGGGTATTTACCCCTGGGTACGGTACAATACGTTTCCTCTCCTGTATGTTCGAACTCTGAAGAGATCCATTATGTTTCTTATTATTAGGGTTCCGAATTCTCTCGTATTATAGAAGAACTACCGCATTCTTTTTAACCTTTGCGCTATAACCCGTCTCCCTTTGTGATTTTGTCCGGGAACTCATGTCTCCCATTTTTAGTGACACGAAATCCAAACTGGAATATTTAAGACTCCCGCGCCTTTTTTCTGTGTGATCGTTGCAAGAGCGATATTAAAATGGAATATTGATAGCTTGAGTTGACGTGTCGGAAGTTCTCAGTTAAGTCAAATTTAGTAGATGCTTATAACATTAACGACTCGAAACGATATGACCACTGTTTCCGTTCATGCATAGCCGAATTTCAGTATTCGTGATTAGTTTGTGCATATTGCAAGTTTTGATTGTTACAATTATCATCTACAATCATAGAACAGTATAACAGACTATGCATGGTCCGTCAACACCTAATGATTGTGATGATTTACAGACTGTTCTCAATTCGTGTGGTGAATGGTTTAAGATATGGAATTTTTCTCCCAATGTTAAGAAGTGTATCACAATACCTTTTTCATTGCTAAAACAAGGAATGGACTCTGCCTATATCATCCAGAGAAATACCCTGCAATCGACCTCTCAGGTAAGAGACCTTGATGTTATAATAGACTGCAAACTGACCTTCTCTGCTCATACTGAGTCAATAAAATTCCGTGCTATCTTGACCGTTCACTGAAAATAATGATATTAATGCCTTAAAGTTTTACTTTGTCTCCTATGTTCTCCCCATTATTGACTTTTGTATCCCTGTTTGGTGCTCATCTGCTATCAAAAACACATTTCAACTAAGTAGTATTTTTAAACTTTCATCTTCGTTGTTAAGACTCGCAATTCTATTTTGGTGGTGATTATTGTTTTAAGAGGAAGTAAAACTAGGCAACCATCCTCTAAATTCTGTTTTCAAGAATAAAACTAAATCTTACCTTTTTAAACTACCTGGATATACTTGATCTGAGAAACCGTTTAAAGGTCTCCGATCTAACAACAACGGTCTATCTTCCACCGCACCTCTACCCTTGGTAACTCACTACGCGATCGTTTAAACACAAAATTAAAAGATTCCTTTGAGTCCTCTCCAGGTTTCCGCCTTCTTCGTAAGAAGAATGCTGTGTGTGGATTAATTCCGTAAAAAAGTAACCATTTCAAAGCACAATACTCATTTTGTAAGCGTGAGTTCAGCATAACACATGGCGACATTTGAGACTGTGTACAGCACGCCAGTATAGGACACAAAAACGAAATTAGGCGAGTGAACACATCTCCAGCTATTTTCAGTGCTCAAGTGGGACGGTAGACCTGAGTGGTGAGACCGATAACAGTACAGTAGTTGAGTTAGTAGTAGTCTGTCGCACAGTAAGACATAATTTCAGTTATTCTAGCATGGACTGCGAAAATAAACTTGCAAAGAACATATTTGCGGATTGAATTCTGTAATGAAAATTCCATGGTGGTTGGAAACACTTCGTTTGACAACCACAAAACAAGAAGGTATACTTTGAAATCTTGATTACATGACAAGAAAAATTAAAACTGATTATACAATGATACAATAACGGTACAGAAACTGCCTAAGTGTGTAGCACCTTTATTTTTGTGGCTACAGATGTATCACATTATAAGAATAGAAGAATTTTTCCCGTGGTAATGATATATTTTGTTTCTTTTGTTTGAATCAAAAAGAAATGTTTACACTCTGTGGAACGAGCTGATGAGACAGGTGATGGCATTCATGCTTTGATTAAAAACTGTCTTTAATTACACGTTTTAAGTGTTAATAATTATTCGTCACATTGCGCAGACAATGCGATTGTTAAGTATGGAGGGAAACAAATCTGTGATGAACTATTTCGCGTGGTGATAAAGACAAAATAATTAAAATAAACGGTGATAATCATGTAATCCACAATGGTACTAAATATGCTTGTGATATATTAGATTTAGACGTAGACATTGTAGTTGTGGAAGTCTATGGACATTTTTCAGTATCTGCAAGAACGAGGGAGGAGTTAGTCAATTTTCAATTTTTTAACACTGAACAGTGTTCAATTTTTAAGGCATGGGCCTACTAGGTGGCTATCTTTCACACCAGGTTGTTGAAGAACTGGAATACAGTGACAAAATATTTTCAAAGCATAAATGAAGCACCAAAACTCTTGCAAAGATATTTCATTGATGAGTATCCAAGTAAATGGCTGTTTTAGTTGTTTATTTTCCAAGTATAATTCTGTTACCAGAATTACGTTTTATTTTTCAGGTAGTTTATAATTTTATTTTTTCAAAATCTGTTTCGGTAGACAAAAAGAGCATAAAAGTAATTTTTTTAAATAAACCATGCATTCACCGGAATCGACTTTCTAGTATATGATATGAGGAGGATAATTGAACATGAGATGATGCAGAGAATTTGTTGTTGTACGCTATGTGCAGGTTTTGAAGCAGTTTTACCTGTCTAAAAACTCATGTCTTAATAAGCCATGGTTGCAGCATACACATCGCTCCAGGGATAACTTAGTATCTTAAACAACATTCTGTCCAACGCCTCAGATTCGGGGAAAATTGACGTCCTTATCCTTGGGTGACGTGGGGGAGTTACTAATTCAACCTTGTGACTCTGGCTAACAAATAGTGGGTACTATAAGAATATAAGAACTCAGCAAGAGAGTTATCTTAGTATCTCTCTCTCTAATTCTCCACAATTCTACGTACACGTGGTTCCCTGTTAAGCTGAGCAACACATTGGAAGGTTGGGTACCAACCCCAGCGGGAATCTGGGTCACGATCCAACAGGGTGTGGAGGACAGTGGAAGGCAGTGGGAAACCACCACTGGCATTATCTCCCAAGACTTTCATGAGATGGACGCCATCGTAAAAGATTCCGTAGGTAAAGATTCTCCTAATTCGGATCTCCAGGAGGTGTATACAACGAGGTTTTTAAAGTATGGAAGGAAGGAGAAGAAGAAAAAAGAATTACTGCAGATAGGGACATGAAATGCCCTAACCCTTTTACATGGAGAGAAATATGAGATGAAGAGAAATAATTTGGATGTACTTGGAATGTGTGAAGTGAGATGGGATGGATCTGGAGAACTAGAAGGCAGAGACTTTCGAATGTATTATTCGAGTGAAGATAAAAACGGACTGTATGGGGTTGGAATATTGATTGGAAAAAGACCGAAGAAAAAAGTTATGAAGGTGGAATATATCAATGGAAGGATTATGATGATAAGACTGAAAGGGAAAAGAAAAGACTTAGTGATCATACAAATTGATATGCCAACCTGTAATCATTCTGATGAAGAGGCAGAAGAGTGTTATGAGAAGATAGATCAACTCATGGAGAAAGAGGAAGGGAATGCAAGTATTGCTGTAATGGGTGTTTGGAATGCGGTTGTTGGTGAAGATCTGATGGTAAGACCATCGGTAAATTTGGGTTGGGAGACAGAAATGGGAGGGGAGAATGTTTTGAGTGAAGAAACTGAATTAGGAAGAGGTGTAAGACAGGGTTGCTCTTTATCACCGACACTGTTCAACATCTATCTCGAAGAAAAAATCAATGAACATTTTAATGGAAAATGTGAAGTTTTTGTTGGAAATAGGAGAGTTTTTTCTTTGCTAGTTGTTTTACGTCGCACCGACACAGATAGGTCTTATGGCGACGATGGGACAGGAAAGGGCTAGGAGTGGGAAGGAAGCGGCCGTGGCCTTAATTAAGGTACAGCCCCAGCATTTGCCTGGTGTGAAAATGGGAAACCACGGAAAACCATTTTCAGGGCTGCCGACAGTGGGAATCGAACCTACTATCTCCCGAATACTGGATACTGTCCGCACTTAAGCGACTGCAGCTATCCAGCTCGGTAAATAGGAGAGTAGTGTATACGATTTGCATATAATATGGTTGTGATGGGAGAAAGCGAACGTGAAATTATACAAATATTAGATGAACTCAACGTGAATTTAGAAGAATATGGAATAAGAATGAATAAGAAGTAGACCAAAAGTATGATAATTGGAGGAAGAGGTAGAAGTTGTCGTATTAGTATAGGGCGAGAAGAAATAGAGCAAGCCAGTAACTTGAAGTATTTGAGAAGTATGATCAGAGATGATATGTATTGCACGACAGAACTTAGGAAAAAAGTTGTCAAAAGAAGGCTTTAAGAGAAAATTGAAATTACTTTGTGGACCACTAAACAAAGATTTGAGGAAAAGACTTGCTAAGTATTATATCTGTAGCATTGCGCTATATGGTGCAGAGACTTGGACATTGCGAAAGGAAGACGAACGAAGATTGGAGGCACTAGCGATGTGGCTATTGAGGTGAATTGAACAAGTGAAATGGGAAGACCGGGAAAAGAATGAGGAGGTATTTCGAAGAGTTGGAGAAGAACGAAAAATTTTGCAAATTATTATAAGGAGAAAAATGAAATGGATCGGACATTGTTTGAGGAGGGACCTTTTGCTTAAAGAAGGAATAGAAGGAATGGTTAAAGGCAAACGAGGAAGGGGAAGGAAATGATATCAAATGTTGGACAATATAAAAGGAAAGAAATATTCGGACATGAAAAACTTGGCGCAGGCAGGCAAAAGTGGAAGAGGTTCATCCCATAACAAGACCCGCCATAAGGCAGAATGATGACCCTTGGAATTCTTCGTTTCTTTCACGACTGAAAACGTACTTACTTGTGAGTCATTTCGAAGCGACACGTCTACCGCGTACTAATGCCTTATGTTATTACCCAGCTAAAAATCAATACGAGACATCTGGTACATTCCATTTCATGGGATACAATTGCAACAACGTTTGTAAACCTCCAGCTTCTATGTATATGGGTGATGAAGAGTGCGTACTTGAACATGAGGTTTTGTTACTTGTACAGATGGTATTTTCTGATTTTCGTTTATTAATACAAGTGTCTAAAAAGCCAAGAATAACAGCCGAGAGGATTCTTCATGCTTACCGCACAACACCTCGTAAACTGTACGCCTTCCGGCTGAGCAGCGGTCGCTTGGTAGGCCAAGGCAATTCAAAGTGTTGCAGTGGCATGGGGCTAGGCTAGGTTAGGTTAGGTTATGTATATCACTGCTAGCGAGATTAGCTATAATTTTATATTAAACTAGCAGTTACCCGCGGCCACGCTCGCGTGGATTTCGTAATTTTATTAAAGTAATCGTTCCTCGGTACTCTACTAAGACATTATCCAAAAATCCCTAAATAATAAAAACTCGCAGAAAAATTGAGTTTCAGTTACCTTCTAAACTCTTTGTAAACCACGTTTGTGGTATTGCCTTTTGGGGCTAAGGTGACAATGCAACATAAAACTGTACATGTGAGAAACAGTCTTCTTTCAAGTCGCAAAAAAAGAAAATGTCACTTTTTCTTTAAAGGGGATTCCAAATAACTACTTCCACGTCTGCAACATCTTCAGTTTTGTTTTAAAGATATAAGTATCCCCATAAAAAGAATTCATCACCTTTATCAGTGTCCGACTCGTTGGCTGAATGGTCAGCGTACTGGCCTTCGGTTCAGAAGGTCCCGGGTTCGTTTCTTGGCCGGGTCGGGGATTTTAACCTTCATTGGTTAATTCCAATGGCTCGGAGGCTGGGTGTTTGTGCTGTCCCCAACATCCCTTCAACTCACACACCACACATAACACTATCCTCCACCACAATAACACGCAGTTGCCTAAACATGGCAGATGCCGCCCACCATCATCGGAGGGTCTGCCTTACAAGGGCTGCACCCGGCTAGAAATAGCCACACGAAATTATTACCTTTATCAGTCCTTACCACACCCCGCCCTCACCCCCGCCCTCAACCCCACCCCGACCCTCACCTAAGTGTTTTTCCGAAATCAAAAAATTATACATGTTTATTTATTTTTAAAGGCCCTAATTGGCAGGTTCGATCCGAGCTCAGTCCGATGAATGTGTTCAAATAAGTCAGCCTCGTGTCAGTAGATTTAGTGGCACGTAAAAGAACGCATGTGGGACTAAATTGCGGCACTTCGGCATCCTCGAAAACAGTAAAAGAAATTAGTGGAACGCAAAGCAAACAACATTATAACTATTATATTTTTAATTAAAGGAGATTCCAAATACCAATTTTCACGTCTGTAACAACCTTAGTTTTTATTTGATATAAGTATTCCTCATACAAATAATTAAAATAATTTGTCAATTCCTTCATCCCCACCCCGTTAATTGGATTTTCCGAAAACAAAGGGATATGTGTTTCTTTACATGCAAAGCAGATTAAAATTACCAATGTTCACGTCTACAGCATAGTAAGTTTTTGAGAAATAAATATCCTTATACAAAGAATTCAATTAATTTTTTAATTATTTCACCCACCCCCATTAGGTGGATTTTCCGAACACAAAATAAATACTTCTTTATTTTTAAAGGAGATTAAAATACCAATTTTCACGTTTGTAACATTTTACGATTCTGAGATATATTCACCTAGTTTGCACTCCTGTTCACTCCCCATTAATTGGATTTTCCAAAAACAAAAAATACGTGTTCCTTTATTTTTAAGGAGATTCCAAATATCAATTTTCATGTATGTAACGTTTTCAGTTTTTGAGATTTATGTATCCTCATGAAAGGTATTCAACGGTTTTTTCACATATTTTCACCCCCCTGGTGGGATTTTCCGAAAACAAAATATTAAGTGTTTATTTATTTTTAAAGGAGATTCCAAATACTAACTTTTACTTATCTAAACTTTTAAGTTTATGAGATATAGATATACTCATTTAAACGATTCATCCCTCTTTTCACCGCCTTAGCGACGAAATATCCTGAAATCCTCCCTTAGCAATTACCCACAATCTAATAAAAATGTATCCCCAACATTTCTTTATGTCCAGAAGTTTTGGATCGGCGATGATAAATTTATCAGTCAGTCAGATTTATAAAGATTATAGCACCAAAATCTAGGACAGAAAGAACGTTTGATTGGAAGTGCATGTTATACCTATCTATGAATTCGTGGGCAATTAAGTATGATGATGGTTGTAAAATTATTCTAGTTGATAAACACAGAAAGGTTGCATATAATCAAAAGATAATGAAAATTAAATTAGATAATTGGCAGGAAACTTAATCCAAAATGGTTTGTGCTTATGTGTCACAGGTAGTAACTGATGTCCCTTAATTCGTGTGTAATATAGCTCTTAGGGAGCATGGAGAGAATTAGAAGTACCTTTTTCTGAGTAGGCTGGGTGATACAAATACTACTAGAATCCTGTTAATGAAATATGAACAACTTGTAACAGAATGATAATTGTCGGTCCCAATGGCTGTGCGGTCAGCCTCTTGTCATTCTCTACTCGGGTCCCGGGTTTGATTACTAGCGTGGTAGAAGGATTATAAATCATATACGATAATTTTCTTGGTTCAGAACCTGGGTATTTTTCTGCTCCCAAAATCCCAGTACACCACACATCACACTCAACAGTATCGTCTACCACAAAAGCTTGCAGTTTCTCATACACAGCAGATGCCACCCACCGTCGCTTTACTAGGGTTGCACCAGGCTAGCAATAGCCACCAAAATAACAGAATAACGTTTAGAAAAGTTGAAAAGTGAAGAATAATCTTATTACAAACTCAACTGAGATTTGGGCTACATAATATTTCGTATTAAATTTGTTAGTACGGACAAGACATTAACCGCGGGGAATCAATATTATCCTCTGAGAAAAAGCTAGGTTGCTTGCGAAAGATCAGTTCATTGTAACTGACCGATCGGAAAGCGTGTGGCAGACCAACGCTACAGCTGAACAGTTTAATGACGTGCATTTCCATTAGACCGCCGTGTTTTGATCTAAACGAGTGTACTCTGAATAGGATCAGAACAAACTGCGGTCGTTGCGTCGAATTCTTGTACAAATGGGGCAAAATATATTCACCCAGTTATTATTGTTGTTGAACGGAGGGCAGACAGTCCAACATATAGTTCAGGAATGTACACTTCGAGACTTCCCTGGGGACTCGACTGAATTCCTGGCAATGTTTTTCAGATCGACAAAATACACATGCCATCTGGACGTAAGCTCATAATGATCCATTCGTATAATTTCAACCCTAAAATGGATTTACCATTTCATTTACATTTGACTGCAAAACGTTTTCTTAGCAAATATGTTTGCTTGTGATGTGAAACAACCACACGCTAAATCAATAAACATTCAAAAATACTAACTTCCAGGTCTATAAACTAATCTTTAATATGTATCAATACAGTGGATCAGAACACTTCACTGGAATATTACAAACGAGCAGATAACCGCGGCTTCGCTTGCCTGGATTTCGTAAAGAGATAAAAGTAATCGATCCTCGGTACTGTGCTTAGGCATTATCAGAAAATCCATAAAGTACAAAAACTCACCGAAAAATTGAGTTTCATTTACCCCCAGAAAGTCTTTGTAAAGCACGTTTGTGGTATTGCCTTCTGAGGCTAAGACGACCATGCGACATAGAACTGTAGGCCTACATGTGAGAAACACACTTCTCTCAAGTAAAAAAAAGGATGTTTCTTTATTTTTAAAGGAGATTCCAAATACATATTTCCACGTCTCTAACTTCTTCAGTTTTGAGATATAAGTATCTCCTCAAAAAAAATTCAACCCTTTTATCAGCACTTACCACCCCACCCCCACCTAAGTAGATTTTACGAAAACAAAAATATATATGTTTCTTTACCTTTAAAGGAGATTCCAAATACAAATTTTCAAGTCTATAAGATGTTCATTTTTTGAGATATAAGTATCCTCGTAAAAAAAAAATCAACCCGTTAAGTGCTCCTGTACTTTTAAAAGACTTTCAAAATACCAAGTTTCACGCCTATAACATGTTATGTTTTTTGATATATACTCTAGATATACCGGTGTTCATTTTAAAAATTCACCCGTTCTTCAATATTTTCACCCCCTTAAGTGCATTTTCCGAAAAGAAATATATATGCGTTTCTTTTTTTATACAATTTGTTTTACGTCACACCGACACAGGTAGGTCTTATGGTGACGATGGGATGGGAAAGGCTTGGGAGTGGGAAGGAAGCGGCAATGGCCTTAATTAAGATACAGTCCCAGTCTTTGCCTGGTGTGAAAATGGGAAACCACCGAAAACCATCTTCAAGGCTGCCGACAGTGAGGTTCGAACTCACTATCTCCAGGATCCTTTATTTTTAAAGGAGATTCCAAACACCAATTTTCACGTCTATAGCATCTTTAGGTTTTGAGACCTGGAGTACTTCACGTGAGATTTGTTGTGATATTAGTAAGATGAGTAATTTTTGCGAGAACCTGGCAAAATAAGACTAATATCTGTGAATTTGCGTGTGAACCAAGTGCCGTATTGGTGCATTGTAAGAATAAGTGCTACATTGCCATGTATTGTATGAGAACGAGAGAATGGGACACTGGGCAGTTATCTACGATGACAATGTGCGAGAAAAATTCTCATATCTGTGTATGTTATTAAATGTATTGATAAATAGGGCAGCGGGTAAGCTACTACGTCCAGCATAGTGAAAGAATTATTTTCGTCAAGATAGACACCAAACCAGTGCACACCACAATAGTGCAGGTCTGTATGCCTACTAGCTCAGCGGATGATGAGGAAATCGAAAGAACATATGAAGAGATAGAAGATGTAATACAACATGCAAAAGGTGACGAGTATCTAATTGTGATGGGAGACTGGAATGCAGTGGTAGGCCAAGGAAGAAAAGGTAAAACAGTATGAGAATTCGGATTGGGACAAAGGAACGAAAGATGAAGTCGGCTGGTTGAATTCTGCACTGATCATAATTTAGTAGTTGCCAATACTTGGGTCAAACCCCACAAACGACGGCTTCATACGTGGACGAGACCTGGAGACACTGGAAGGTATCAAATAGACTCCATTATGATTAGGCAGAGATTCAGAAACGAGGTGTTGGGTTGCAAAACTTTCCCAGGATCAGACGTGGACTCTGACCACAACTTGTTGGTCATGAAATGCAGTCTGAAGCTGAAGAAATTGAAGAAAGGAAAAAATGCAAAAACATGGGATCTAGACAAGCTAAAAGAAAAGAGTGTGGGGGATTGTTTCAAGGAACATGTTGCACAAGGACTAAATAAAAAGGTTGAAGGAAACACAATAGAGGAGGAGTGGAAAGTCATGAAAAATTAAGTCAGCAGGGCAGCTGGAGAAATGTTAGGAAGGAAGAAATGATCAACTAAGAATCAGTGGATAACTCAGAAGATTGATTGATGAACAACGAAAATACAAGAATGTTAGAAATGAAGAGGGAAAAAAAGAATGCAGGCGATTAAAGAATGAAGTGAATAGAAAGTGCAAGGTAGCTAAGGAAGACTGGCTGAAGAAGAAGTGCAAGGATGTCGTAGGTTGTATGGTCCTAGGAAAGGTAGATGCTGCATACAGGAAAATCAAGGAAACGTTTGGAGAAAGGAAATCTAGGTGTGTGAACACTAAGAGCTCAGATGAAAAGCCACATCTAGGGAAAGAAGACAAAGCAGGAAGATGGCAGGAACATATCCAACAATTGTATCAAGGTGAAGATGTAGATAATTTGGTTCTGGAACAAGAAGGGGCTGTTGATGCTGATGAAATGGGAGACCCAAATTTGAGGTCAGAGTTTGACAGACCTGTGAGCGACCTAAATGGGAACAAGGCACCTGCAATTGATGACATTCCCTCCGAATTACTGACTGCCTTGGAAGAAACCAGCATGGCAAGGTTATTCCATTTAGTGTGGAAGATGTATGAGACAGGAGAAGTCCCATCCGATTTTCGGCAAAATGTTATTATACCTGTTCCCAAGAAAGCCAGTGCTGACAGGTGTCAAAACTATCGCACCGTTAGTTTAGTATCTCATTCCTGCAACATTTTAACACGTATTCTTTACAGAAGAATGGAGAAACAAGTTGAAGCTCAGTTGGGAGAAGATCAATAAGGCTTCAGAAGAAAGGTAGGAACACGTGAAGCAATCCTGACTTTACGTCTGATCTTAGAGGATCGATTCAAGAAGGACAAGCCCAGGTACATGCCATTCGTACATCTAGAAAAGGCATTCGATAACGTTGATTGGACCAAGCTATTCAAGATTCTGAAGGTGACTGGGATCAGATACCGAAAACGAAGAATTATCTACAATCTGTATAAAAATCAGTCTGCAGTAATAAGAATCGAGGGCTTTGAAAAAGAAGCAGCAATCCAGAAAGGAGTGAGGCAAGGTTGCAGTTTGTCCCCGCTCCTTTTCAATGTTTGCATAGAGCAGGCAGTAAAGGAAATCAGAGAGGAATTTGGAAAGAGAATCACAATCTAATGAGAGGAAATCAAAACCTTGAGATTCTCCGATGATATTGTTATTTTATCTGAGAGTGCAGAAGATCTCGAGAAGCTGATGAATGGTATGGACGAAGTCTTGGGTAAGGAGTACAAGATGAAAATTAATAAATCCAAAACAAAAGTAATGGAGTGCAGTCGAACGAAGGCAGTTGATGCAGGAAATATTAAATTAGGAAATGAAGTCTTAAAGGAAGTAGATGAATATTGTTACTTGGGTAGTAAAATAACTAACGATAGCAGAAGTAAGGAGGACATAAAATGCAGATTAGCACAAGCAAGGAAGAGCTTTCTTAAGAAAGGAAATTTGCTCACTTCAAACACTGATATAGGAATTAGAAAGATGTTTTTGAAGACTTTCGTGTGGAACGTGGAATTGTATGGAAGTGAAACATGCACGATAACTAGCTCAGAAAGATAGAGAATAGAAGCTTTTGAAGCGTGGTGTTACAGAAAAATGCTGAAGGTGAGATGGATAGATCGAATCACAAATGAAGGGATACTGAATCGAATTGGCGAGAGGAGATCGATTTGGCTAAATTTGACAAGAAGAAGAGATAGAATGATAGGATATATCTTAAGACACCCAGGACTTGTTCAGTTGGTTTTTGAAGGAAGTGTAGGTGGTAAGAACGGTAGGGTTAGACCAAGGTATGAATATGACAAGCAGCTTATAGCAGATGTAGGATGCAGTAGTTACGTAGAAATGAAACGGTTAGCACAGGATAGGGTGGCATGGAGAACTGCATCAAACCAATCTATGGATTGATGATTCAGACAAACAAACAACGTTTCTACGCGTGCCGCAATGTGATGATAGAAGCTCTTCTCTTACGACTGAGTAAGGAACTGATGATCATGTATCAACAATTTCGATCGATGTCTAACGCCATGTCACTTCGTGCAAAGTGATCGAATCGCACTTGTCAAGAAGGAAAGATCGACTAGCGTCACAATAGCTCTAAAGTAGTAGACATGATCTGGATATCTCCAGAAAATTATCTAGCTACTATACAATTAAGGGCACCAGACCGAGCAAGAGATCAGTCGTGGTGGAGAACTAGTGAGTGAAGCTCTGTAAACGAATTGAGAAGTAATGTCGGTCGGTCGGAATGAGATAGTCAACAGACAACAGGTAATGTAAGGATCATGCAACAAAGGAAAATGCTATTCGATAAATGTGTATATTTATCGTGTAGTAAGAAGTCACCAGTTATAAATTTTAATTGTGTGATTTAATTCTCATTCGGGGTTGAATCGTGTTTTTGTTTTCTGCACATACCGTACAGATTTCAGACGTCGATTAGCTGCCTGGGAGACTGATTACCTAGGATCGAGTAGGGATATTTCAGTCGCCTTGGAAAAGAATACTTCAAAGTGTTCGAAACGACGTACTTTTTCCGGTAGTGGGACTATGTTATAATATATGCATACCGAGGGGCTATTGTGCTAGTGAATCATTTGTCACAAACATCGGCGATCAAATGAAGCTCAAGAGGCCTGCCCGTGCGAACTCGTTTTTGACTCTGCAGGCAGTAACTGTGCTGAGATTAGAGGTGAACAGTGTTTGCAATATTCATTCTACGGCACAAAATGCTCCGCCGTCGAGTAAGTGCTCTGTTGATAAACTACAGCCTTATGAACGAGGTTGCATTGTCAGCCTACGGAAATCAATCAATCAATCAATCAATCAATCAATCAATCAATCAATCAATCAATCAATCAATCAATCAATCAATCAATCCTGATCTGCATTTAGGGCAGTCGCCCAGGTGGCAGTTTCCCTATCTGCAGTTTTCCTAGCCTTTTGTTGAACGATTTCAAAAAAAAATTTTATTGAACATCTCCCTTGGTAAGTAATTCCAATCCCAAACTTCTCTTCCTATAAATGAATATTTGCCCCAATTTGTCCTCTTGAATTCCATCTTTATCTTCATACTGTGATCTTTTCTACTTTTAAAGACACCACTCAAACTTATTCATCTACCAATGTCACTCCACGCCAACTCTCCACTGACACCTCGGAACATACCACTTAGTCGAGCAGCTCGTCTTCTTTCTCCCAAGTATTCCCAGCGCCAATTTTGCAACATTTTTTTAAAGCTACTCGTTTGTCGTAAATCACCCACAACAAATCGAGCTGCTTTCCTTGTAATATTTTCTAGTTTTTGAGTCAAGTAATCCTGGTGAGGGTCCCATATACTGGAACCATACTCTGTTTGCGGTCTTACTAGAGACTTGTATACACTCTACTTTACATCCTTACTACAATCCCTAAAGTCCCTATACACCCTCATAACCATGTTCAGAGATCTGTACCCTTTATTAACAATCCCATTTATGTGTTTAACTCAATGGATATCTTCCCTTTAAGTACACTTAATACTTACAGCGATCGCTATAACGAACTTTCACCCCATAACGCAGTAAAAGAAATTGAGAACACTTTTCATATTTGTGAAAATCACAACCTGACTTTTAACCCCGCTTCCTTTCCACGCACAGCCCTTTCCTGTCTCATCGTCGCCATAAATCCTATCTATGTCGGTGCGACGTAAAGCCAATTGTAAAAAAAAAATATTCAGTTGTAATCCTATTGCAACAGGAGCTAATACCAACGTTCCTATGTTATTTCTTCGTGTTATGATATTTATTAAGTAAATGCCCCGTAGTAAGTTTGTGATGCCTGGTGAAAATTTTATTATACAGCATTGAATCAAAATCTCAAAAAAACTATTATTACGAATAGGCCTAATCCGCGGGGCTGATTAATTACATTTACTTATTAAAAAGCATAATACAAACGAAATAATTTAGTCCGGTGTATGTAAATTTGGTATTCTCTCGCGTTGAAATTACAATTACAATTAAATATATCTGTTTTTACAATTGACTTTATGTCGCACCGACACAGATAGAACTTATGGGAAGGAAGCAACCGTGGCCTTAATTAAGGTACAGCCTCAGCGTTTGCCTGGTATGAAAATGGGATACCACGGAAAACCATCTTCAGTGGTGTCGACCATAGGATTCGAAACCATTATCTCCCGAGTGCAAGCTCACAAGTGCGCGCCCGTAACCCCACGGCCAGACCGCCCTGTACAATTACATAGATGTACGGCATGATTATGCAATTAATAATCATTTAGTATTTGAATACACACTAAGAAACTAACAGACCATAAAGAGACTGCCAGACTGACGAATGCGCGCGGCAAGCAGGTGATTTATAACTCCGTGGCCACGACCTCGGCAAAAATTTGTACCCCTACTACCCTTCCTCACAGCACATGCAACGTCTCCACTACTTGCCGTAGCGCTATACAGTAAAGGAAAGATTTAGCATATAAGACAACAAGGCTTGTACAAATACCTTTTTTTTTAAATAATTCCTAGTTCCAGCTGGCTAAAATGGAATAAATGTCATATTTACTCTACAAAGTGCGGGAGGGAGTGACTGTCCCTCCTCACCCCACCCCCTAACCGCCTCTACTGTTTGTAGACACGCCAAAGATGCAGTAGGACCGGGCGAGTTGGCCGTGCGCTTAGAGGCGCGCGGCTGTGAGCTTGCATCCGGGTGACAGTAGGTTCGAATCCCACTATCGGCAGCCCTGAAGATGGTTTTCCGTGGTTTCCAATTTTCACATGTCAAATGCTGGGGCTGTACCTTAATTAAGGCCACGGCCGCTTCCTTCCAATTCCTAGGCCTTTCCTATCCCATCGTCGCCATAAGACCTATCTGTGTCTGTGCGACGTAAAGCCCCTAGCACAAAAAAAGAAAAGAAAAGATGCAGTAAATGAAATCTAATAATTTATTTGTACACGTATAGACATTCTACTCGATGGAAGAGTTGCATGTATGAAACAAAAACTAATACTGTTCGGTGAAGTACGTATGTAGAAGGCATACGTCTGTTTGGAGCTTCTGTTGCATTCCGACCAGATTGTTCAGATTAAAATAATGTCTGTGTATTCACCGCTGCTGATCACACTAGCTACTGCCATTATGCCGACAGCAAATATAGTGCGGCTGTAGCATACACCAGCCTAGAACTATGCGGTCGAAAACGATGTTTACTAATGCAAGGGGTGCATTCGACTGGCAACGCTGAGTAACTTGCTGCGAGTGTGACTCTGTTTCTTATCTCTTCATATTCTGACGTAACGTGCCCGCTGGCAGTAGTTCCCCTGTTAAAATCAGTTGGTAAACACCCCACACATCACTTATGCATGCGGGACATTTATAAGTAGAAAGTACGGCGTTCAGTTGCAATTCAGCTAGCGAGGTGAACGGACGTAGTGCTGAACGTGCGGGAAGTATAGGAGTGCGCGAACATGGGAGTTACAATCGAACAATACAGATGTGCTATAGGCAGAATGCAGGCCCGACGTAGGATGAAGTCGTTACAAACGGTGAAAAACGATCTCAACATCACTTATACAGTAGTGTCATTAGTTGTAGTGATGGTACTATTAGTAATTGGCGGAGTGGAGATGAACCCCGGCCCAGGACTGACATGGGAAGACATTGAGAAGATCAAAGAGGCCATGCAAGAATGCCATGCAGAAAAGACCAAAGAAATGTTACTAGAACAGAAAAATGAATTCAAGGACTAGAAATCATTTATACAAACAGAACTGAAGGATATTAAAGAGAGTGTATCACAAAATAAAAACGAAATATATGGTATGAAGACGAAAGCACTGGAGGTAGAAGAAAAATTAAGGAAACTCGAGGAAAAAGAAAAAACACGGTCGAAAGAAGATAGGAAGAAAAACATAATAATCTACGGATTGGCAGAACCAGTAAGAGAGAACTTCAATGACTTGATAGATAGAGTACTCTCTCTAATCAGGGAGAATTTGAAAATAGAGTGCAGCGAGAGTGATATTGATAACGCTTTTAGATTAGGAAGAAATATGGGAAAAAGACCAGTAAACGTCTGCATGGTATCTGGTTTGAAGGCTCGAAATTTTTTGGAAAACACGAGAAACCTGAAAGTCACGAAGATATGGATCACGAAAGATCTCGACAAGGAAGAAATGGAGAATGTACGAACACTACGTTTTCATCAAGGAAAAGCTAGGCATTCGGGACTAAAAGCCTTTATACGTGGAAACAGACTCATAATATCGGACGATTCGTGGAGCAGGACATGGACAGTTGGTCAGCTCCGTGAGCTAGGACATTGTCCTGATACGTCAGCTAAGCGGAAGAACAGCAGTCCAGTGAGTGACTCCAGCACTCCTGAGTCAACAGGTAAGTGTGCAAACCTACCAAGCAGGGACAATGAACTGGATGTTGTGACGACAGAAACTAGACATCACCAACCCAGGAGATCAACCCAAGAAGAAGAAGTGGTCCAGAGGAAGCAAGACACCGCAGGGAGAAAAGAAGAAAAGAAACGTAAGCCAGCGTTAAACTTAAAGGACATATGGGCAAAGAAAGGATTGACAAGGTCTGAGGAAGCTAGAGGGTTAGAGGAGGAAATAATTAGCTCCCCAAGTGGATCTATTATACAATTAGAAAAACCACGAATAACGAGAAGCAAGGCCCTGGTAGCATCAGATATACCTATGAACAAATAGCTAGACTGGGTAGTGGGATTAATCAACATAGAGGGTATATTAAGTAAACTGAGAAATGATGAATTTATAGATTTAATGAGAGAGAGTGAGATTATTGGGATAGTAGAGACATGGTTGCTGCCTAGCCAAAATGTGAAAATACCGGGATTTAAAGTCTGGAGTAAAACAAAATATAAAAGGAGTACGAAAGGGCGTCACCCAGGAGGGATAACAGTTATCGTAAAAGACGAAATTTGCAAACAAGTGGAGATATGGGAATCAGGATGTGAGGAAATGATCTGGGTCAAAACCAAAAAAGGAAAGCAAAAGGGGAGAGATATGTTTATTGGCTTTGGTTACAATCACCCATCGGGGTCCCCGTTTGAGAAGGAAAATTTCTTTGAAGAGCTCGTTGATGCAGTAAATCAGATAAAATTACTAAATGAAGAAGCAAGAATAATTATAATGGGTGATTTCAACGCAAGGGTTGGCTTAAATAATCCATTATATGATAAAGAAATCGGGGGAATATTTATAGAAAGAAGGAGAAGCAAATACAAAGAGTGTAATAAAAATGGAGAGAAATTATTAGAAATATGCGCGATAGAGAAATTGTACATCTTAAATGGGGGATGGCCGGGAAATGAATCAGGCAACCTAACATATATAGTAGAGTCAGGAGGGAGTGTTATAGACCTAGTATTGGCACCTAGAGAGGCTTTAACTCTTATTAAAGAAATCCAGGTAAAAAATTGGACAGCGTCCCATCATTTCCCAGTTGTTATTCGGCTACTGAGAGAGGAAGATAATAAAGTAGACAAACAATTCTTTAACTATGAACAGAGAAAATTAGTAAGATACAGGTGGAGTGAGGAAAAGAGAGAACAATTTAGAGATTTCTATAGGGGTAAAACCTTTGAAATTCTGAGAATAGGCATGGAGTATATGATAGGGGATAATAACCTAGATGAAGCAATAAGAATGCTTGAAAGATCAATAGAAGTAGCTGGTAAAAAATGGTTATGAGTAAGAATAGACAATATAAAAGAAATGTATGGCATACGGAGGAGTGCAAAGAGAAGAAATATCAAGTGATCAAGGCTTTAAAAAGGTATAGAAATGAGGGATCTCAGGTCTTACGAGTAGATTTTTGTAACCAGAGGAAGGAATACAAAGATTTAATGAGCGACAGGGAAAGAAAATGGCAGGACAAAGAGTCAAAAATATTACTTAAGTACTGTAAAGAAAATGAAACAAAGAAAGTATGGAACAAAATTAGCACAATATGTAAAGGTTATAAAAGCTATGATCAAGTAAAAATATCCAATGAGGAATGGTTAACGTATTTTAAGGGGTTATTAGGGGGTAATGACACATGGGAAGAGAACAGAAACGAAATTGGTATACTGAGACATATGGAGTTTACGCTGCCTATACTAGACGATATAATAACCACAGACGAGGTACTAGATGTAATGAAAAAAGGGAAGGGCGCAAAATCAGGTGCTGCTAATGGAATTACGCATGAATTCTGGAAAGAGATAGGTAACAACGGTCAAATGATTGAAATAATAACTAAAATATTCAATAAAATATTTGAGGGAAGAAAAATTCCAAGATCTTGGCAGGAAGGAGTAATCTTCCCGATCTACAAAAGAAAGGGAGAAAGATCGAATAATAAAAAACCATAGGGGGATTACATTGTTGGACTCACTAAGTAAGATCTACAACGGGATTTTAGCTAAAAGAATTATGAAATGGACAGAAGATTACTCTATTATCTCGGTATACCAAGCAGGATTCAGGAAAAGAATGAGAACTACAGACAATGTATTTATAATCAAAACATTAATGGACAAGTACATAAGAAAGAAAGGTGGTAGACTATACATTGCAGCAATAGACCTACAAAAAGCTTTTAATTCAGTTAGCAGACGGGCGGTCGTTGTGAAGCTGGCTGGAATAGGAATGTCAATGAAAATGGTTAAAGCCATAGAAGAATTATATGCCGAAGTGATATGTTCAATTAAAGTCAAAGAAGATTTAATGATAGAATACTGTTTTTGCTTTTTATTAATGATGTAATAGAATGCCTAGGGAAGGAGGATAGGACTAGCCCTTGCTTATACAATAAAGAGATCCCCGGCCTTGTCTTCGCAGACGACATCCTGCTGCTCTCACTAACAACAGTAGGTATTCAAAGTAACCTCAAAAAATGGTGGAATACTGTAATACATGGAATTTGAAAATAAATACCAAGAAAACAAAAGTAATGGTTTGTAAAAGAGGAAATAAATTAAAAAGAAGTGAAAGGCGATGGTGGTTAGAAGATGTTGAATTAGAAGTTGTAAATAAATTAGAATATTTAGGAATGATATTAACGAAGAATGGGTTGTGGAAGGAACAGATACGCCATGCAAAAATAAAAGGTTTGGCCGCCCTATCAAGTATAAAGGCCTTAGAAAAGAAGATGCCTAATTTAGAATACAAGCTATATAAAAATGTTTTTAATGCTCTTGTGGTATAAAAAGCACTGTATGGGGTTGAAATATGGGGTATAGAAGTTGATAAAAAAGAACTAGACGTCATAAGTAACAAATTCTGTAAAATAATAATGGGTCTACCAGAATTTTCAGCAAATAGTGGAGTGAGAACTATATGTGGAGATATCAGCATCCAAGCAGACATAAGTAAGAAAATAGTAAAATATTGGTTAAGATTAAAAAGAGGAGAGGGGAGGAAATATTAAACCTAGCTTACCAGCACCAGATGAGACACTTGGATGAGGATTATTGGTTATCGAAAGTAAAAAGTATGCTAGACATAATAGGAATGGGGCTATATTGGGATAAGGAGATGAACGGTAAAGAAAACAGCTTCATTAAAATATTAAAGATTAGAGTAAAGACATAGAGAGACAGACGATTAGGGCAGAATGTGAAACTAAAAGAACACTAGTAGAATTTTGTGGAATTATCCAAAACATGTCAATAAGAAAAAAAAGAATCACAAATAGGGAACTAAGAGGTGTGTTGTGGTGGCTTTTGGGTTTATACAAAAATAAGGAACTAAGAGAGAACCATAACGTAAATCATTGTTTATTTTGTGACGACATAATCGGAGAAGCCCATTTAATGAGAACATGTAAGGGAACGGAGGCACTAAGAACTAAATACTTTGGAGATGAATATAAATTAAAAGTAGAAAGAGAGAAAGAATATTTTAAACAATAACCAAATTGTTACATAAAGAATGGATCACCCCAGGAATACTAGCTAAATTTTTTTGTATTCTAAGAAACATGTGGAAGAAAGAAATTAAAATGAGATTAGTAATAACAGAAAGTAATAACAGCATTAGTAAATGTAATATACATGAGCATGAGGATGACTGTACAACAAGAGATCTCGGAAATACCAGATATGTATTCATTATAGAGTTTAAGTCGCTAAGAACTAAGGACGACTATAGTTATAAGTTTAGCATTATGTTTCTTTTATAGTTGTTCAGTGTTCCTTCATACATTAGATATTGTATATTTCTAAGTAGTAGATTTAGTTCGTCAATATGTTAACAGTAATGGGTTCCTTACAATGAGGTTGTTTGCTGTTTGTTAGCCTGTTTTATTTTGCTGTGGGATTGTTAGTTAGTTTGTTTTGGCTGCTGTAGTACAGTAGAGTAGGGAGAGGAGGAGATAGGCCTAACCTATCTCAAGCCTAGTGTTGACTCAGTACTTCTGCATGTGTAGATTAAAGTAAGGTGTGATGACAATGTAAGTTACAAGCGCAGCAGAGAGATAATATGATGATTGTACAACAAGAGATCTCGTAAATAGCAGATATGTATGAGTTAATAAAATTTCAAAAAGTATGTGGCAGAAGGACGAAAAGATATTAGCACTAACTGCAAGTATTGATACTGTTAAACAAGCACCTGCGTCAAATATAGTAATGGTAAGATACATGGTGGCATTTAGGCAAGCACTGGAATAGATTGATATACCTGAAAAGGTTATTTAAATGCCTGTGAAGGCGCTTTTGTGACTTGCCTGAAAAGGTTTCACATAATATGTAGTATCTGCTGGAAAGTGGGTATTCACACTTATTTAAATTATTTCTGCTGTGAAGTAGTTTGCCGCGAGGTGAGCAGTTATATTGTTTGATAATGATCATTTTTCGTTAATTTAAGTGTATAAACAAACTAATGTTGTCCTAGACAATACAGCAATGCTAACGTCTAGGACAAAACAAATTTATTTAGTATAGTTAAACAAATGTAAGAGAAAAATGTAAAATGTTAGGCATGGATCAAAATTGAACAAATTGCAATAAAAGAGTGCTCTCTCCCATAATTCCGGAATCCGGAACTAGGGGATGGGCGTACTCCATCTACTCTACTCTACTCTACTCTAAGTACGGCGTCCGTGAGCCACCTTGTATATATGTGTGTGTTGGAAAATAGAGAGGTACAATAATACTGCCTTTGAGGAATTCTTCTTTTTAATTTTTACAGGGTCAGATAAACTTCACCTAGACTAATTATCTGAGACCTATTTTCTAGAAATATAGCCACCCATCCAGTCAATCATTTGTCTAGTACAATTGCACTCATTTTTGCCAGTAGTCTCCCATGATCCAACGTATCAAATACCTTAGAGAGGTCAATCGCCATGCAGTCCACTTGACCCGATGAACGTACCGATTGATTACTGCACGAGTTGGGCACAACGTATCAGTGGTGTGTCTGTGTGTCTCCGCTTTCTGCAGTGGTCTGTGGAACATTCCCATGCCCGTAGACCAGGCTACCGACATCGGCATAGTACAGACACACGTCAATATCGACACATTGTATGAGCGGTGGTGGCAGGCCGAACATCATCCTGGAGCGAAATTCGGTTACACGTTGCACATGCTGTGTCACCAAGGACCATTTGTAACCGTCTGCTTGCAGGATTAAGTTTGCGTGTGCCTCTGGCTAGTCTACCACTGACACCACCACAGCGCCAAGCACGGGTACCCTGGTGTCGTGAAAGAGTCGACTGGAGAGGGGAATGGCTTTCTGTAGTCTTCAGTGACGAGAGTATGTAAGTGATGGACGTACACGTGTAGACCTGGTGAGCGGCCTTTTCCAGAGTGCATTCGTCGACGACGCACAGGTCCCACCCCAGCAGTCCATCAGTCACAACTCGAGGTCACAGTTGGTGTTTCTGCAGGTTAACGTAACCAGTGCCCGCTATACTGCACAGGTTGTCCCCGTGCTTCTGCCATTTCTTCGACAGGAAGTTGGTGTGCGTTTTTAGTAGGACAATGCACGTCCATATACAGCTGCGCCGGGCTGAGTGGCTCAGAGGGTTGAGGCGCTGGCCTTCCGACCCCAGTGGTATTTGAAGGTGCTCAAATACGTCATCCTCGTGTAGATAGATTTACTGGCACGTGATGTAACTCCTGTGGGACTAAATTTCGGCCCCATGGCGTTTCCGAGAACCGTAAATGTGGTTTGTGAGCCTGTAAAACTTGCCGAATTGCATCAAATGGTGCAAGATGCTTGCTGAGACTATCTATCGCAAAATGCCATTCGACACATTTATGATCGTTCGCCTGCATTTCCGCCAGAGGGGTGTACATTGTGTATTGATGCGACATTTTGGGCACCCTTTACTGTGACATGTGTATTTCATTTGGTCTGAATTTGTAATCATATACTCCTGCAATAATGATCTACCTATCACATCGCTTGTGAATAGAATGACCTTGTCGTTGAAGATGTTGCATGTTTTTGTTCGGCAGAGTACATTTTATTAACTGAGAAATATGACACTTCCTGCAAATTAAATTTTTCATTGTATATTTCCAAGGAACATTTACGACATGCCTGGAAGCTGTTGGTACAATTTTGAACAAGACGTAACATCAAATTAGTTTCGTTTTGAACTGACTCACTGGCCACTACCGTGGAGTACACCGATTTTTAAGAGTTTGCATGAGATAGTAGCATCCTTGGTCGAGAACCAATGTACACTCATATTCATACAGAACAGAACACCTTGAATGACTATAGATAGGAAATTCATAAACACAGGACATTTTCATTAGTATGTTCTGCAGAAACGATTAACATTTCAGTCACCTAGGTTCAGCATGTGTCCTGTTGCCTAGTAGACATTGGGTCCTCCATGGACACTGATAATTTTTTCCATTTGCGAAGGCATCGGCGCGAATATCGTCCTTGGGTAAAGCCATCCATGCTGCATTCACCTGGTTCCACAGTTCATCTTTGGTGGTTGGTACTGGGTCACAGCGCCGCACCCATCGTTTCACCATATCCCACACATATTCGATTGGCGACACGTCCGCTGATCGAGCGGGCCAGGGCATCAGTCAGACATCCTGTGACAACAAGAAGGCACGTGATCGTGCAGAAGAATGTGGTCGCGCATTGTCCTGCCGAAATATGGCGTCTGGGGTGTCGTGCAGAAAGGATATGGCTACGACTCGCAGGATGTCAATGACGTAGGTCATATCGGTCATAGTGCCCTGGACACGCACCAACTGTGATTTGTGATTGTACCCAATAGCACCCCACACTATAAGGCCTTGAGTTGGCGCTGTATATCTTATGCGGAAACTGTCAATGTGATGCCTCTCCCCCTGTCTGTGGCGAACCAAAATGCGGCCATCATTTTCAAACAAACAGAACCTGGATTCGTCCGAAACACTATCTGCTGCTATTCCTGTCCCCAGTGACGTCATTTCATTCACCATTGCCGTCTAGCATGTTCATGCACATTAGTCAAAGTTAGGCGAAGAAGTGGACGACGCGCCCAGAACGTTATAAACGGCGACGGGCTGTCACTCCTGATAGTGTACGATGTGTTACACTGTTCCACTGTGGCTCCAGAGTCGAGGAGGGCGCAGATCTGTCCTGCAATGCCATTCGGATGAGGTGTCCATCTTCTCAAGTGGTGGTCTGTGTGGTGCAACCAGACCCATCTCGTCGTATTCTACGGCCTTCTGTGAGACATTCTCTACACACCCGTTGTACTGCCGACACACTTTCGCCCCAAACGAGCAGCAACTTCTCGGATGGATGCATCACGTTCTCTCATGCCAATAATGCGCCCTCTTTCAAACTCACTCATTTGGCGGTACAGTTCTCGCGTACGTCTTCGAGGCATCCTGCACGTCTTCTCAAGTTACACTGATCCATTACATTCGGTTTATAGTGACAACGATAGCCGCAGGCACATTTTACCAGTCGGTGGCGGTGCGCCGATATAGCGATGTGGACCTTCAATCTGAGGGCCAACATGTTTCAAATGCTAATCATTTCTTCAGAACATACTTATGCACATGTCCTGTGAATATGAACTACCTATCTCTAGTCTTTCAATGTGTTCGTGTTTTTATGAACATGAGTTTATGTCTGGGAGGTCTACTGTGCTCCGATTGTGGTCTAGAGCTGACGATCTGAACAGTGGCCGTCATGGAGTGTATCGATCGTTAACACCTGTATACACTACAATTTGACGTAAATTCACACAGCAATGGCCATAAAAATTTCAAGCGGGTTATAGTCAAGACTTCATAGTGTAGGAATTAACACTGAAGACTGCTGCCTGGGTGATATTGAGTTCGACTATTGTGTGTCCTAAGGATAAATCTACTTAACCGAAGAAGTAGCACCTCTAGATGGACGGTTATATAATTTACTGAAAGTATATTTGATGTTGTTCATTGGCTCATCCGCTTAGAGATTCTGAAGGCAATCCATTTCAAATACCGATCAATAAGGATTATCTATGCAAATATCAGTCTTCAATGATAAGGACTGAGGACCATGAAATAACTGCTATCCCAGATGGAGTGATATAGAGTTCCAGTTTGTCCCTGCTAGTTTTAAATATTTGAATGAAACAAGTGGCGAAAGTCAAAGTATAATTTGAAAAAAGAATCACAGTTCAAGCAGAGGCAATCAGAACCCTGAGATATGCCGAAAATATTGCTACTTTACTTGAGTGTGTAGAAAATATGGAGAAAGTTCTGAATGGCATGGACATAGCATAGGAGAGGGAGTGAAAAGGAAAATGAGGAAATCTGAAATAAAAGTAATGGAATGGAGTCGGGTAAATTCAAGTGATGCGGGTAATGTTAGAATAGGAAATTAAGTCTGAAGGAGGTAAATTAATGGTGTTATTTGGGAAATAGGATAACTAGCGATGACAGAAGTAAGGAGAACTTAAAATGCAGACTATCAAAAGCAAGGAAGGCCTTCCTTAGAAAAAAAACATATTCCCACGTCAAACATGGATATTAGATGTATTTGAATATTTTTATGTGAAGCGTAGTATTGTATGGAAATGAAACATCGTCGATAAGCAGTTCAGAAGTATGGAGAATGGAGGATTTTGGAATGTGGTTTGCAGAAGAACTACATAACTAAAGACAGACAGACGGACAGGCAGGCAGGCAGACAGAAATTACGGAAAAGTAAAAAGTGCATTTCCTTTGTTACTATGGACATGACCGATACAGAAATACCATCGTCGCCGTAAGACCTATCTGTGTCTGTGCCACGGAAAGCCTGGATTCAGGTGAAACCATAGGTCAAATTGTTTATCTGATGAAAGTTTAGTGTCTCGTTAACGATCTCCAGAGTATCCTTTGATATGATATTGCCCACCATACAGGTACCGAACGAACCCTTCACTTAGACAAAATAACCTCCAGTTCAGCTTGGACCAGTTGTAGACTCTCAGCCAACATTTGACAAAGCATGACACTCAAAGTTCAATTTAAATAACTCAAGAAAGTAAAATGGCGATTATACCGCTTGAATAAAAAATGATCTCGTAAAAAGGTCAACTAAATATGCTTAAACAAACACGTGAATAAGTAAACGATTAAGAAATGCATTATGTAATTCTCAAATAAAATATAATTAAATATATTTAATAATTAATTTTCAGGTGATTTTCGAATAACATTAAGTGAAAATGCTTACATGAGCTCATGATTTTATTTGAGAAATTTTAACACAGAACGGCAAGCTAGAAGTGTGTTTGTTAATATAATACAATTGTAAATCCCCCAGTCTGTAAAAATTCATGTTGCATACTCATTTGTTTTATCGCCTTAACATTCCGAAAAAAAAGGAACACAACATTAAGTAAATTATATCACACTTGGATTCCCATGACAGCGAGACCAACCTGCACTCAAGAACACAGTCATTTCGAAAAAAACCCAGGAATTTACATAATACTATCTGACAATAAACATGAAATACACAACAGTAAAACCTTCTATGACTGGCACACACTAGGAGGAACAAAATACAACGACTACCCGAATAAATGTGGACGAATGGTTAGAACCACTATTAGATGGTATTTCGTGAGGTGGAGCTCTTTACCTCCAGTTATAGTTACACAACACTGATCGGAATGCGTGTCCCATTTAGATCTCCAAACACACCGACAGCGACCTATGACTGACCCCACTAACGTTACATTTTGCAGTAAATCCAAGTACAAAAATGTAGAACACTATTACTATCAGTACAACTCCTTCCGTTAGTTAAGATTCAGAAAAAAACGTACAACACTTAATGCCCCTAAACAAACATGAAGGCAAATTACATCCCATGTTGAGCTAGTTGAATAAAATATAATAATGTTTGGTTACACAACTTCCGCTACGGACATTTTGTGGTTTTCCATTTTGTCCTCCAGGCAAATGCCAGGACAGTTAGTATTCGTTGGCCACAGCCGACTCCTTCCAATTTCTTACCTAACTTCATTCACCTTCAATCATTCCACCTTGCAAGGCTCCATGGCTAAATAGTTAGCGTGCTGAGGCCTATGGTCTAGAGGTTCCCACTTCGATTCCTGGCCGGGTCGCAGATTTTAACCTTAATTGGTTAATTCCAATGGCTCGGGGGTTGGGTATGTGTGGTGCATTCAGCATTAAAAATCATCCTACGTAGAGCCCTCACCTTCACAAGACCCACACCAGGCCTCTCCGGAGGCCATACGCCATTATTATTATTATTCGATATTCATTTTGTTCCTCAACTGAGGTTGGAGACAGGGAGGGAGATTTTAACAACCTACGCTATGGCTGGTCACTCATGAAGATTCATACAACCTAAGTTATGGCTAGTCACTAGTGAGGACTTAAGCAACCCCCACTATGTCCAACAAGTTCTAAGTCCATCATAAAACAATTTTCTTTACTGGGTAAAATCTGAAATCTACCTTCTCATATTACGCAGATACTTTGAACTGACATGATGTTCTTAAAACGAAACAATGAAGCTACATGATGTTATTTAAATGAAACTATCTTGACTTGGTATTGCAAAGAGGGTATTTCCATTCTAATCTCTTAAATTCATATCTTTGAGGTCTAAAGAATACTTAACATTTAACAAGATTCACATGGATACAGTGAGAACTAATTTCACCATAAAATCTCGGGATCATACGGCTCTACGTGAATTAAAGTATATTAATTATAATACCGGGAGAGTTGGCCGTGCGGTAAGGGGCGCGTAGCTGTGAGCTCGCATCCGGGAGACAGTGGATTCGAATCCCACTGTCGGCAGCCCTGAAGATTGTTTTCCGTGGTTTCCCATTTTCACACCAGGGAAAATGCTGGGGTTGTACCTTAATTAAGGCCAAGGCCGCTTCCTTCCCATTCTTAGGCCGTTCCTCTCCCATCGTCACCATAAGACCTATCTGTGTCGGTGCGACGTAAAAAAATAGCAAAAAGAAAAAAATTATAATATTTGTATGTATGTCTATCACTTAGTTCCGTTTCCTGCTGCGGAATGGGAGATAAAATGAGATGAAATTATATGGCAAATGAAGGTGGAATGAATGATGGTGAATGAAGTTGGGTAAGGACTTCGAAGGAATCGGCTGTGGCCAACGAATACGAACTATCCCAGCATTTGCCTGGAAGAGAAAATAGAAAACCACAAAAATAACATTCTCAGGTCAGCCGACGGTGGAGTTCGAACCCACTCATCTCCCGAATACACAGTTTGTCTCCATAGTTCCAGTGCTTTATCAGGCGCGGCCACTCCGTTCGGTATATATATTCTCACAGGACAAAGTTCCCCACTACATAGTCACGATATTTCACTTTGTCTATTCGTCAGCCTAAGTGTTTAAGATAGTATAATTCCCCAAAATCTGTTAAATATCCATACTTCACAGGCCTGCCTAAAGATGTAAAAGTCCCGCATGATTGTTTTAGTATGGCGAAGATGGGATAGAAAAGGCATAGGAGTTGAAAGGAAGCGTCCTCAATTGAGGTACAGCCCCACCATTCGCTTTGTGTGAAAATGGAAAACCACGGAAATCCATCCTCAGGGCTACAGATGGGGTTCGAACACACTATCTCCCGAATTCAGGCTAATAGCTACTCGACCCAAAACCATGCGGCCACTTTCTCGGTTTGTGCGTGAGGAAGCAACGTGACAGGGTACGGTTCTCAATACACCTCATATTAGTCAACGAAACATATGAGTCCGCCTCTGTGGTGTAGTGGTTAGCAAGATTAGCTGCCAACCCCGGAGGCCCGACTTCGATTCCCGGCTCTGCCACGAAATTTGGAACGTGGTACGAGGGCTGGAGGGGGGTCCACTCAGCCTCGGGAGGTTAAATGAGTAGAGGTGGGTTCGATTCCTACCTCAGCCATCCTGGAAGTGGTTTTCCGTGGTTTCCCACTTCTCCTTCAGGCAAATGTCGGGATGGTACCTAACTTAAGGACACGGCTGCTTCCTTCCCTCTTTCTTATTTATCCCTTCCAAACTTCCCATCCCCCTACAAGGCCCCTGTTCAGCATAGCAGGTGAGGCCGCCTAGGCGAGGTACTGGTCATTCTCCCCAGTTGTATCCCCCGACCCAATGTCTCACGCTCCAGGACACAGCCCTAGTGGCGGTAGAGGTGAGATCCCTCGCTGAGACCGAGGGAAAAACCAACCCTGGAGGGTAAAGAGATTAAGAAGAAGAGGAAGAAACATGTGACAGTTTCAAGATTGCTAGAATGAAACCAGTAAATTTCCATTATATTCGAATTTCAAGGTGATATTTTCCTAGTCTATACGGGAACATTTTTATTTCTGGATGTGAATGAAACAATAGGGGCTGCCTAGCCGAGGCGGTAAGGTAAACGTGTGCTCGGTTCGCCCGGAAGAACGTGGGTTCGAATCCCCGTCAGGAAGTCGTAAAATTTAAGAAACGAGATTTCCACGTCCGGAGGTGCATATGACCCTGAGACTCACTCAGCCTACACCAAAAATGAGTACCATTTTAATTCCTGGGGGCAAAGGCGGCCGGGCGTAGAGCTAACCACTATACTGTACCCGTCTAAATGGTACCTCAGTTAATTTGGGAAAGCTGGGAATATTTATTACGGAGCATTGCTTACGAGTGCGCGTGTACCAGCTGTGACATAGTTGTGCGAGAGCGAGCCGGCCGAAACTAGGTCAACAGCTGATCGAGGGTGACCGGAGCGCAGTTACGTCATGACACCAGCAGACGACAGAGGGGAGGAGAAATGTTCTCATAAAATCCACTCGTAGCGGTCAAGGACGAGCTATGGCGCAGGTCGATTACCAGCCAATAGAAATTGAGGAAAGTGCTGGAAATATTAGGATTGTTCTGGAAAAGTCGAAGAAAGTTCTTGTGTATGAACGACAGAACAGTTCAGGAGAAATTTCACGAGACGACGGCCAGAACAGTTTTCCAAGAGCACGTCGGACAGTGGTTTTCTTACGAGAAGTCGAACCGTGTATTCTCTACGGGAAAGAAGAATATTTTCAGACGACGTGAATACTAGTGTAATCCTTGTAGGGCACGATCATTACATTACTTGAATGCCAGTGTAATTCATTGTTAGCTCAACGCAGTATCCAGCGAGCTTATTACAGTCATGCATTCTCCCGGGTGGAAAATGTTAAACCACAGACAGTCAGCGTGCTCATTAAAGCCGATTCTTGCCATAGAAGCTTTAGGAATGTTCCATTGGACATTATGAAAGGAAGTCACGATCTCAAGTGGATAGACGAGAGGAAATCTAACCTTTATTTAATCATCATAATATTCAGCCCTATTATTTGTCAGCCTAAGGCGCATCGTAACTTAATGAATGTGTTCAGAAGACAAAGCTTATAGTAATAATGGACCTGAAGTACATCGTTGCGCCAAGTTAAGTGTTGAAAATAACTTAGTGAGTTATAGCTAGTGTGGATCCCTGTGCTAATAGAATATTTTAGTTTCAGCTATCTCCGAGGAAACCAAGTTGTCGACATGCGGCGATCAAGATGGAAATCGAGAGATTTTCTGGGACTTTGCTGGAATAAAAGGAAGACGCTGAATAGAGCTACAGTCATGTGGAACTAAATTCCAGAGTGCACGCCAACGCGATGACTTTGTACATCCGTAAACCACCATAGATGAGGCAAGAGATGTCGTCGCCTGGAGCAGCATCCCGACGCCAAGGATTCTCACCGGAAATATGAGTACCCTTGTAAAATTTCTTCTCTTTTAGTAGATGACTAGATTGTATTCTTGCGTAGAGTAAAGTAGTTTCCTTAGTAATTTGTATTTAATGGTGATGGGAGAGCGTTCCTTACTTCGTTGATTTGTGATTTCAATATTGTTCTATCTTTGCATTTCCTTGGAATAATGATAGTTTTATTTTGGACGTGATGATGAATAATCCCAGTTGTTCTTGAGTCGACAAGAGTGAGTGATTATGATCTTCGAAAGTGACTTTAAGGGAGTAAGGCCTACTAACAATCATGATAATAATAATAATAATAATAAGAATAAATTAAACTCATAAAAATAGTAAATGAAGATATGATTAGATGTAGGAGTACACTATAATTAAATCGTAGTTTTAAAACCCTGTTAGTCATGTGTAGTGATTGATGGTAGAAGGGAAAGTGAACGACGAATGTGAGAAATATTCTTCGAGAGAACGATCTAGGAGCCATTATAGGATAATAATAATAATAATGCTAATAATAGTAAAGGTCGGATAATGTAAAAGTTGTTGAGATTAAACTTGTATGGTCATTGTGATAATGGAGTTCGCCATTAATGGACGACATGGGACTACTAGGGTGCATGTCGGGCCTAAAAGGTATTATGAGTCACAGTGATTGTAATGAATGATTATGGCGATAATGATTTATGAGGATGTACGAATTTAGTGACTAATAATAGGTCTATTTCTGGCTCAACAACTGAAATGAATAATACATGACTTAATCGTTATTAGATGTTTTCGAGGCTCGTGAGCTCTTATCACTGATGATGGTGATAGTTATTCTTCGAGAGAGAAATTTGGCTTTCTGTATCATCATAACTACAGTCATGAGCGAGTTTTTATTCTGGTCAGATGATTGTAAGGATCTTCAATAAAACTCAAGAGGAAGACGAGATAAATGACTGGATGATAATAATAATAATAAATATTATAGATTCATTGTGTGATAAAAATTTACTTAACCAGTTGGTAGAATTGGGTTGTTTGATGTCATTTACTTATATCATTCCAAGGAAACTTATCTTGTATATTTTTTTTTTGGTGACTGTGAAGCATTGTTGTTGTTGTTGTTGATTCCGTGTAGGATCTCATGATGCTCTATCCATCCATGAAATGTTAGGTAATTTAGAAAAGTTAAATAGAGTAAGGAAAGAATACAGTCAAGCGTAGTCTACGAGAGAGAGGGAGTTATGCCAAAGAAATTGTAAAAATATTTCCCAACACTAAAATGAAATTGTAAAGGAATTTTATGATGACAAGATGAGTTAGAGGATTTTCACAGGTAGAGTGAATGAATTTTCAAGAGATTTCCTCGAACAAGTAAATGCTGAGCTAATAGTAATTTTTCTTCAAAATGTATGAAATTATTTTACCTGTAAATGACTAAACATGAGTTATAACGGGAAATGACAGCTTTGCTAATTTTGTGGTTCATTCGATGTTGCAGAGTAAAATACTGGGTGGAGTTTCATTGAAGAAGCAATGGAATCTAACTCCAGAAGCATGCGAGGACTTATAGTCGTGTTCATTTATTCACAAGCCATTAAAGATTGAGATATTTCTTTTGTTGCAAAGTCACATTGTATTTAAAAAAATTTTTTTTCTTTCATGCATTTGTCCAGACTGAGTTTCCGTTATGTTTTAATAAACGTTGTTGTTATTTTCCCTGATTTTCATTTATATTGTGTCACCTATCCAGTCACCAAGGGTCCTGAAAATATAAACTCTATGAAATTGTCCCTTAATAGCAAAATCGGCCCTGCGAACGGTCCACCCTTTTGGGACTCTCGTTTTGCCGACTGAGCGACCCCGGAGAAGGGGACAATACCCCATCACGTGCCGAGGTTAGTAATGGTGGAGGCCTTTACCTTCCACTCTTCCAAGGGCCTTCATGGCCTGTACGGAGGTGATTTTGCTTTTTGAATGAAACAATACGGTTATTATAAGCTTCGGAAATATGTGCGAAATAGCCACCCGCCTGGCTGGCTTCAAGCGTTTGCCTCTTGCATGTTACTTGCCAAGTGGGAGGTTTTTACGATTCTGTAGTGCTTACGACATAATAACACATGAATAATCGGTCACTGTTTTCTTCTTATACAGGATGAACTTAAACAATACGTACAAACTTCAAGGGGGTTAGGGGGTGATTCGTGACGGGAAAAGAAACGCACATATCAACATATCTCTGGAAATGCATGTTTGCCGTGGTATGCACGAACTAATTCCCCTATAACAACGTTGAAAGTGTGTTTTTCGTACTGCAGATTGACTTTCGAGTGGTCATGGTGCAGTGAAGGATTCATAACAGGAAAAAGAAGGAATATTCACATCAGGAAAAGCACATGGGAATGGACTACAGGCCCCAAGGGTTTAACAAAAAACGTACCCCCATAGATAGCACCACCGAATCACAAGACGTTTGCTGCTATTTACTATAGTGTTGTAACGTTGTGTGCTAATTGTGCAATGGAATGCTGTGCATTAAACGGACTGAGTGGCTCAGACGGTTGAGGCGCTGGCCTTCTGACACCAACTTGGCAGGTTTGATTCTGGCTCCGTCCGGTGGTATTTGAATTTCCTAAATGAAGCTGAGACTTTAGTAGAAAGGTCGCTGTTTGAAGGAAACGAATATTGCCCATGAGTACGAGGAAGTAATTCTTTTAGTATTTAGCTTTGAGATACAGAATATTAAAGTTTACCACTGGCCTGGTGATACCGTTGTTTTGTACCCCTTTGCGTTTTTCCAGCTAACGGCTCAGCTAACCAATTCACTTTGTAGACACAATGAGAGACGACATGGGAAGCCACACCTGTTCATGATTCTCTCATTTGCAGCAATATAATATTCAGTACACCTGCATATCAGTATGTCATGTAACCCTCGTTATAAAATCCTCACTCTAGGAACAAGTATATTATCATGAAATTTGGTTGAATGCAGCTAGTGTTCCAGTTCGTTAATGAGCTTAATGCGATGATGTGTACGTTGACACAAATTAGCTTTCTATTAACATTATGTACACAAAGCTATCTCACTTGGGAGTCGAGGAAGATTTTATCCGATCCAGCCTGTGACTGTAATGTACTCGTATACATTATTAGCATTATTCGCTATAACACTGCAGAAATACAATGATTTATTGTCATTAGACTACTTGCAAGTGCAGACGACAAAGTAATTGACGTTAAATACACTGACTGACAGAGCAAATGCAACACCAAGAAGGGGTGGTCAGAACTTTATGCCAATTGCAGGGTAGACTGACGTCACTGAGGTATGCTCATGATGTGAAATGCACCGCTGTGCTGCGCACGTAGCGAACGATAAATGGGACACGGCGTTAGCGAATGGCCCACTTCGTACCGTGATTTCTCAGCCGACAGTCATTGTAGAACGTGTTGTCGTGTGCCACAGGACACGTGTATAGCTAAGAATGCCAGGCCGCCGTCAACGGAGGCATTTCCAGCAGACAGACGACTTTACGAGGGGTATGGTGATCGGGCTGCGAAGGGCAGGTTGGTCGCTTCGTCAAATCGCAGCCGATACCCATAGGGATGTGTCCACGGTGCAGCGCCTGTGGCGAGGATGGTTGGCGCAGGGACATGTGGCACGTGCGAGGGGTCCAGGCACAGCCCGAGTGACGTCAGCACGCGAGGATCGGCGCATCCGCCGCCAAGCGGTGGCAGCCCCGCACGCCACGTCAACCGCCATTCTTCAGCATGTGCAAGACACCCTGGCTGTTCCAATATCGACCAGAACAATTTCCCGTCGATTGGTTGAAGGAGGCCTGCACTCCCGGCGGCCGCTCAGAAGACTACCATTGACTCCACAGCATAGACGTGCACGCCTGGCATGGTGCCAGGCTAGAGCGACTTGGATGAGGGAATGGCGGAACGTCGTGTTCTCCGATGAGTCACGCTTTTGTTCTGTCAGTGATAGTCACCGCAGACGAGTGTGGCGTCGGCGTGGAGAAAGATCAAATCCGGCAGTAACTGTGGAGCGCCCTACCGCTAGACAACGCGGCATCATGGTTTGGGGCGCTATTGCGTATGATTCCACGTCACCTCTAGTGCGTATTCAAGGCACGTTAAATGCCCACCACTACGTGCAGCATGTGCTGCGGCCGGTGGCACTCCTGTACCTTCAGGGGCTGCCCAATGCTCTGTTTCAGCAGGATAATGCCCGCCCACTCACTGCTCGCATCTCCCAACAGGCTCTACGAGGTGTACAGATGCTTCCGTGGCCAGCGTACTCTCCGGATCTCTCACCAATCGAACACGTGTGGGATCTCATTGGACGCCGTTTGCAAACTCTGCCCCAGCCTCGTACGGACGACCAACTGTGGCAAATGGTTCACAGAGAATGGAGAACCATCCCTCAGGACACCATCCGCACTCTTATTGACTCTGTACCTCGACGTGTTTCTGCGTGCATCGCCGCTCGCTGTGGTCCTACGTCCTACTGAGTCGATGCCGTGCGCATTGTGTAACCTGCATATCGGTTTGAAATAAACATCAATTATTCGTCCGTGCCGTCTCTGTTTTTTCCCCAACTTTCATCCCTTTCGAACCACTCTTTCTTGGTGTTGCATTTGCTCTGTCAGTCAGTGTATAAGGGTTACCTAGACGAAGCTGTGACTTTTGTTGGTTCCCGTAATGGTTTTTTTTTTGTTTGGAATAAGTTAACACGCAGAAAGAAAAATATGGTGTATGAGTGCCTAAGCATTGTTTCTTTTTATACGTCTCCACACCTGAAAATGGTTTTCCATGGTTTCCCGCTTTCACACCAGGCAAATTCCAGGGCTATACACTAATTAAGCCCATGGACTCTTCTTTCCATTCCCACTCCTAGCCTCTGTGGTGTAGTGGTTAGCGTGATTAGCTGCCACCCGCGGAGGCCCGGGTTGGATTCCCGGCTCTGCCGCGAAATTTGCAAAGTTGTGCGAGGGCTGGAACGGGGTCCACTCAGCCTCGGGAGGTCAACTGAGTAGAGGGGGTTCGATTGCGACCTCAGCCATCCTGGAAGTGGTTTTCTGTGGTTTCCCACTTCTCCTCCAGGCAAATAGTACCTAACTTAAGGCCACAGCCGCTTCCTTCTACCTTCCTTGTCAATCCTTTCCAATCTTCCCATCCCCGACAAAGACCCTCTTCAGTAAAGCAGGTGAAGCTGCCTGGGAATGGTACTGGTCCTCCTCCCCAGTTGTATTCCACGACCCAAAATCTCAAGCTCCAGGACACTGCCCTTGAGGCGGTAGAGGTGGGATTCCTCGCTGTGTCCGAGGGAAAAACAATATGGAGGGTAAACAGAACTAAAAAAGATAGAAAGAAAGAAAAACCAGAAAATTTTATTAAACACGATTAAAATACCCGACCCAGCCGGGAATAGAACCCGGAACTCTTGCAGCCAAGGCCTCAATGCTGACCTTTCAGCCAAGTATTCCGACAAATCAAAACTTCACATTGACGGATAGCATCATTAACAGCCGAATGAACACCGAATATATTCAGTAAGGCTCATTTACTAGTAATACTAATGTAGTTATTGACTTTACGTCCCATTAACTACATTTTTACGGGTTTTGCGGACGCCGACGTGCCGGAACTTAGTCCCGCAAGAATTCTTTCACTTGCCGGTAAATCCATCATCACGAGACTGACGTATTTGAGCACCTTCAAATACGACCGGTCTGAACTAGGATCGAACTTGCCAAGGTGGGGTCAGAAGACCAGCGCATCAACCGTCTGAGCCATTCGGGCCGGCAAGGCTCACATACATGAACGGCGCTTTCGTTTTAAAAAACAGTCAATTTCGGCTAGGATTGAACTATTGACTTTAATTATGATGCTAATAATTATAGGATAACTCTCTCATTGCCAGTAAAAGTACATCATGAGTATGTGTTTCTTTCCTTTCAATTTGATTTATGTCGCACCGACACAGGTAGGTCTTATGTCGACGATGGGAAAGGAAAGGACTAAGAGACGAAAGGAAGCACCTGTGGCCTTAATTAGGGTACAGCTTTGACCTGGTGTGAACATTGGAAACCACGGATATCCAGGGTTGCCGAGAGTGGGGTTCGAACCCACTATCTCCCGAATGCAAGCTCACAGCTGAAAGACCTTAACCGCACGGTCAACTCGCTGTGTAAAACATGAATCACATTTTTCGGGTGGGTTGTAGATGAATCCGAAGCACAAGTTAACACCCCATTCTGTTTCGCCTCTGTTTTAACCCAAAGAATTTAGTCTATATCTGTTTACATTATTTCTATTTTCTCCTTTATTTATTCCCTTATTAAGGTTAGTATTCCACCAGGATGTCTACCCGTACGAGCATTCCCCTCCCTCCTGTCTTGCTGTATGTTTCAAAACCTGCAATATGTACTTCAAATTCTGGCACCATCCTACTCCCATTAAAGGTAATAATGTGCATTTCTGCCATTAACAATTTCGGCTGTTCATTCTCCACCTCGTTCACAAAACCCTATATACTGACAGAACCCACACTCCACTCTAGTTATTTCTTACTTTTACCCTCTGTCCAGTTACTAGTCTAGTTACTGTCTAGTTACTCTCGCTTTCTCCAGTTCACCTTCTGGTGAACTAATCATTTCTTGGCCCATATTGTATTCCTGTCTTTTGTCCTTCTTAGCCCAGAAGTCCTTTAAACTCACAGTTTTACCTTTAAACGCCAGTGTTTTTCTGCTTTCCTGTGAATGTCCACTTTGCCCTGCAGTCAGATCTACTCTACGTTCAGCTCGTGCGTATCCCTCTACTGCCAGTTCATCTGTCTGCCCTGATCCATTCGTCTGCCGTGTAGTACTAAGGTCCCCGTTGTCAGCGGATTCTATGTTAGCAGAATGCTCACTCATAGCTGACTTGCATATTCCTTGTTCTGTAGGCTGCGGGTGCAGTTTCTGAGTCTGTGAACCGATCTTTTACTCATTTCCTTTGGCTGGATCATAGTCTAAGTTGTCCGACTCGTTAGCTGAACGGTCAGCGTATTGGCCTTCGGTTCAGAGGGTCCCGGGTTCGATTCCCGGCCGGGTCGAGGATTTTAACCTTAATTGGTTAATTCCAATGGCACGGGGGTTGGGGGTATGTGTTGTCTTCATCATCATTTCCTCCTCATCACGACGCGCAGGTCGCTTACAAGAGTCAAATAGAAAGACCTGAACCTGGCGGGCCGAATCCGTCCTGGGATATCCCGGCACTAAAAGCCAAGTCCAAGTTCGCAACCAATTTCCGACACCTACTATAATGTGTTGACCTCTTATATATGCCCTTAGTCCGGAATTCCTAGCGATTACTGAGTGGAATCATGGAATTCTCTGTTCCTTGATGATCCCATTATCCCTATCTTTTATCACCCAAATCCTTTCGCCTTTTAAGTTCCTTGCATTGAGAATGACTTAGTTTGCCATCAGAGCCGAGACCAACTAGCCTGTGTACGTCATCACTGCCCTCTTTCTTACAGTTTACCTTCATATGGTTATTTATAATGTCCAACACTTTACTCACCAATTCATTTGAACGTTCCTTTTTATTCTCCGCCATAACGTAGAAGAAAATGCTTTTTCGCTTTGTATTCTTGATGATCATTTTCTGTTGCCACTTGACTTGTCCCGACTTTTTTTCCAGCCCCTATATTTTATCCTTTAGTAATTTTACTTCACATAATTCTCCACCACATTTTCTATCAATATTCTTAGCTTTTATTTTACACAGTCTTGAATTTTTCATACTAAATTTTTCTGTTCGCGAATTAGCTCCCTCATTTGTTCAGCATGGCAGGCCTCTCTGGCCATTTCCTTGACCTTTTCCATGTTTTCCCAGCTCATTCCTCCCTCTGATCCAGGATTAACTTCTACACCTCCTATTACAAGTAATATTGTCAATATGGCTGCTACTCTCAGAATTACCGTACGCGCACCTTTTAGCGATACATGGATACCGTAGTGCTGAATAGGTCGACCTCGGGTATCTTCGAGATTCATATTGGCAACCTTTGAAACACAAACTATGAATCGTTTATGCATTGCTGTTTGACATCTGGCGTACACTTTACGTACTAGTACTGTTGTTGTTTACACAGCAAAGCCAAACTATAGAATTCATGCTGGGAACAAGATTCGCATCGAGAAATGTTATATAAAGTGTGTATGACAGAGTTGTTGGCTTAAGATAATAAAGGTTTAGAAAATTCATAGCGATCGATCATATTATCGATTCAATTCAGATTTCATTTTCATTCTGTTGGCAGTATTACCGGAACCGGGAGAGCTCCCTCCTTCCTCCACCCCCCGCACACAGAAATATCGCTAAAAGGTGCGCGGACTATACCTGCAGCCGAGTTTGTTGCAGGTGCATCTTCCCGCTTGCCGTACGCACACGCAATCGCCCGTGCAATCGACCTATGGCCACCCGATATTGCTGTGCAGTAATCCCCATCTCTCTCCACTCAGTACTCATAAAACAGTACTAGCTCTCACTTCACTACCTCGATTACAACTGATGAAAATAATATGCGAAAAGCTCGAAAGAATAGGTAGACTGGCAAAGGAAGAACAGAATTGATACATAGCAGTTAGAACGCAGTTTTAGAAATTTTAGGAATACACATTGACACAACAGTACACATAAACAGAGGGCAACTTCATTAATAATAAACTGGCAGTGTTTAGGCTGAGCGAATGAGTCGATAAACAGTTTCACCAGTAGAATTAGGAAGGGAGTGTTCTTCTTCTTAATCTGTTTACCCACCAGGGTCGGCTTTTCCCTCGGACTGGGCGAGGGATCCCACCTCTACCGCTTTAAGGGCAGTGTCCTGGAACTTCAGACTCTGGGTCGGGGGATGAAACTGGGGAGAATGACCAGTAACTCGCCCAGGCGGCCTCACATGCTATGCTGAACAGGGGCCTTGTGGAGGGATGGGAAGATTGGAAGGGATAGACAAGGAAGAGGGAAGGAAGCGGCCGTGGCCTTAAGTGAGGTACCATCCCGGCATTTGCCTGGAGGAGAAGTGGGAAACCACGGAAAACCACTTCCAGGATGGCTGAGGAGGGAATCGAACCCCCCTCTACTCAGTTGACCTCCCGTGACTGAGTGGACCCCGTTCCAGCCCTCGTACCACTTTTCAAATTTCGTGGCAGAGCCGGGAATCGAACCCCGGCCTCCGGGGGTGGCAGCTAATCATACTAACCACTACACCACAGAGCCGGACTTAAATTGAATTTACCGGACAAAATTATCGTTTGTTTGAAAGGTTGAGGGTTTTTGGTTTCACAATTTGCTGTGTATTTACTTGTTGCCTTTCTATAAATTTCTCAATTAATAAACCACAAAAATACAGTTACTAGTCCTTCGTTCACCTTTAAATTATACTCCTCCATCAACGAAGAATACGAGATATGAAGAGAGAAGCAAGCAAGCTTTTATGAAATAACGAGTATTGGTCGAGAAACTGTTTGGTAGCCGGTATTCCAGCTGTGCTGTGTAACTCACAATTTTCCATAATATTGCTGTCATAGCGGACATTCAATAAGTGGAGAACAATGTATAGTTATAGGTTCATCAAAACCAATGTTCATAATCATATGAATAAAACCTGATTTTAATCATGCAAAGTATAAAATATTTCCCATTATCTATACTGTACCGTGCCCGTAATAAATACCAGCAGAGTCCAATTTGTATCACTCTAGTTATCTGTCCAACGAAAGCAGTCAATTCATGGATAATACTGTGGTTTCGGTTCATAGAATATCACCACCGATAACTCTGTTCGCAGGTTTTGTGTACCCCCTTGTTTTAACCAGCAACCCTCATATGTCTTATGACTCGTCACAATACCCCCCCTCCCCGCCCAATGGCGCAATAGCACCGAAGGGCCATGGCCTACCAAGCGACCACTGCTCAGACCGAAGGCCTGCAGATTACGAGGTGTTGTGTGGTCACCATGACGGATCCTCTCGGCTGCTATTCTTGGCTTTCTAGATCGGGGCCACTATCTCACCGTCAGATAGCTCCTCAATTGTAATCACGTATTCTGTGTGGACCTCGAACCAGCCCTCTGATGCAGGTAAAATCCGTGACCTGGCCGGGAATCGAACCCGGGGCCTCCGGGTAAGAGGCAGGCATGCTACTCCTACACCGCGAGGCCGGCACTCGTCACAAGAAATGGTAAATAAATAAATTCCGAAACTACCCAGCAAGGATAAACATGCTTGAGTTCAATGTTTCGAAAATTGACAAATTCATTGGAATTTATGACAGTTTATTATTATTATTATTATTATTATTATTATTATTATTATTATTATTATTATTATTATTATTATTATTATTATTATTATTGAATCATATCTACAATTGTCAGTTATATACTCTCACGGGCAGCGATTTGTTTTTTTGTTGCTTTACGTCGCACTGACACAGATAAATCTTATGGCGACGATGGAATAATAAAGGCCTAGGAGTTGGAAGGAAGAGGCCGTGGCCTTAGTTAAGGTACAGCCCCAGAATTTGCCTGGTGCTAAAATAGGAAACCACGGAAAACCATCTTCAGAGCTGCTGACAGTGGGATTCGAACCCACTATCTCCCGAATGCAAGCTCACAGCCGCGTGTCCCTGACCGCATGGCCAACTCGCCCGGAGAATAAAATTAAGAAAAGAGTGACCTTTTAGTAGACTACTACAATACTCCTCCACTTAGTCAACGGATTTCAATTGTAAATTTAAGCACAAATTATTATAAAAGGTATATGCTCCTACATAATCTAGTAAGATATATTAGAAATAGGAACACAGTATGTATTGGCGCAAGATATTTACATGTTTTATTGTACTCAGATATACCCTTGAGAGTGACTTAATTGGAAATTTTAGGGACATTTTCTCTCAAGATTGTAACCGTCCAGGCTTCTCCAGCCTTACTAATTTAATATAATATCATTTTACGCGATATCATTTGATATCAAGTTTATCCGCCATCGGCAATTATTTGTAATAACATATTTATTCAACGTCAATCATTTGTAATCAAGGCTTCTTGGAATCATCTTGTATATATGATAACATCGTTTTATTATTTAAAGTATTATATTATGTAGGATAAGAATTCATTATGTTGTAAATACGGTCAATATGTTGAGACATAGTTGTTTTCATTTCATCTCATGTTTGTGTATACGGAGGGTTATTCTTGAAGCTTGGGATTTTGCGTGAGTCATGGGTTTATTTTATGACCAAGGCTAGTAAACAGCGACCCGTGCGCGAGGCTTGCAAGCTGGTCAGCTATATCATCGCCACGCCTTCTGGACTTGTCGAGGAGGAAGAGAAGGGGAGTTGATGCTTCGATCTATCGAATCGGATACTTCGTTGTATATGAGTTTTGAGATTGAACTGTTACCAAGAGTGGGGGGTGAGCCCGGATATATACTGATTCTCAAAACGAGAACGGGACCTGACGACCTAACAACCTGACGGCCTTACAACCTAACTACGTGACACTCCTTCACTACTACTTCTACTGTGAACATCTACTTTGTACGACGTGATTTGATGTTTGATACAGTGTGTGGTCGCTCTGCGACATAGTTACTTTTGTACAATGTGTTATCGCTTCGATACAGTACTCAGCTGCGGTAATGTTATCGGATCTGCGTGAGACGAAACAAGCTTATGGCTTGTGTTATTTTCAGTAAATATTCTGGACGAAGAACTATGTTTAGTTCAAGTCTACGGAATTTTGATACAAGTCTCTACCGTATAAATAGTATAGCTCAGTTGGATTGAGATTTCTAGTAAAATGGAAAAATTCATATCTCTGAATTTTCTCATCTTACGATCAACGCTGATCAGTTTTTACAAGTATAGGGCCAACGTCTATTTTAAAGACTAGGCAAGCAGAGAGTGCTAGTCCAGATAGCCCGTACCATATCAGAGAAGGAAGGAAGGATGTCCATGGAACAAATTCTACATCGAGAAGGAGAGAACGAGTAACCACGGAAACCAGATGACTTCAACGGAAGCTGCAATTGGTGAGCTTCAATTAGATAAAGCAAGCAATAAGTAAATTCAGTAAATTAAATTCTAAATTCCTCCACGCTTTAAGGAAACTTTTCCGATTCATCTCATTTTTTTGTATAATAAATTCATTTGTATTTTATATTGTGTTAATTTTCTTTCTTAAGCGATACTTAATGGTTACTTATTTAAAATCCTACCCCTGTGATTTAAGTGTAAGTCTCTATGATAGTAAATATAAATTTTGGTTTACAGTTTTGTTTAAAACTGTAACCATGGCGCCCAAACATTACATAGAGAAATGGGGAACCATGGAATGTTAATTGTTTCTATTTGTGTGGCAATTTGCGGGCAAACCACCAATAGTTTATTTAATATTCATGTGTCCCAAGAGAATAACTTTCATCTCCCCAAGAGTTATAATGAGAGGGAAAAGTTACATTTGTCGCACCAACGTGGTGCTCGAAAACCATTAAGTATTCGTAGAAAGAAAGCAGTAAAGTAGAGTCTTTGTTTGTGGGGGTTAAGTGAGTGTCCATATAATTTGTATGTGTGATTTTGGGAGAATCATGGCTGCACAAGGTGAAAAGGACATGAAATTACGTAGCGGAAACTTAGTAAAGGGAGGCGAGACGCTGAATTCTGGGAATGTTGTAGATGAAAGCATTGAAGTAGATAAAACGGTAGAGAGTGGTGGGAACATGGAAAATAGTACAGAATCTGATGTAGCTAGGATGGAGGGCGAGAAAGAAAGTAATACGAATAGTGATAAGAATATTCAACAACTGTTTGTGATGATGCAGGGGATATTAGAGCAAACGAAAGGGATAGATGAAATTAAGAAAAAATAGAACAGACTAAAACCGAAATTAGCAAAGAAGTAGAGAAAACACAGACAGAGATTAAAGAAAATAGAAAGGAGAGAGAACAGACGAAAATGGAAATTAGCAGAGAAGTGAATGCTAGGATGGATGCTTTAGATCATAGATTAGATGAAGCACTAGAGCAGCAGAAACATTTTGAGAATCAGTTAGCGGAACAGGAAATGAGACGCAGCCAACATGAGAAAGTGGTAGAAAGAAAGTTAACTGAACATAAAACCGAAGTCATAGAGTTGGTAGAGAAAGAAAATAGTAAAGTTAGAGAAAGAGTACAACAACAATACGATGATCTGTGTGGTAAGGTAGAGACTATGCTAAAATATGTAATGAAAATTTTAAGAAAGCAGAGGAATATGCTATTGAAATTAAAGCCACCAAGGAAAGACAGGAACACATTGCAAATGACGTAGAAACTAGAGAGAAAAGAATTAATGAACGTATTGAGAGGTCGGAGGCACTAATACGTAAAGAAATCAGAGAAAAGCAAGGTAATATAGGAAGTCAGTGCCATGGTACAAATTTCATATATGAAACTGAACTACCTAAATTTAATGGGAGGCAGACAAACCCTTTAGATTTTTTAAACACTGTTAAGAAACGGTTTGAAAAGCGAATCGAAGAAGGAATCATTGAATGGTTAGAAGCGTTAGAGATAATACGTAAAGCTTTTATTGGGGAAACGAAATCATGGTTTGCGGTGTATAAGAGCAGCATGACCAGTATGGTGGAATTCCAGAAATATTTCACGGAAAAATTTTGGAGTGAAGCTATACAAAGCAGGGAAAGAAAACGCATTGTCTTTGGGAAATTTAGGCCACACGAGGGAGTTTCTATGACCGAATATTTTCTGGCCCACGTTATGATTTGTAAAAACGTAGATGGGACGTCAGCGGAGAGAGATATTGTTAAGTTATTACTCAGACATTTTCCGAACAAAATCCGCGAAGCTAGCTGTATGCAACAGATAGAGTCTATTCAGGGAATGGAAAGATTGCTAGCAAGTTTCGATGCGTTAGGAAATAGTAATAGTACACGAGAGCACACAAACTATCAGACACCACCCAGAAGACAAGAACACAATCACCGTGGTCAGTTTCAACCGAGACAACAACCTGTAGGTAATCAGTCACACCAACAAAATAGGAATGTTCAGAGGGAACGTAATGTAGAGGAAGGTACAAGCGGAAATCAGGATACAAGGAGACACAGTAATTTAAACTGATAGTAGACGGTAATGAGAGATCAGATTATCAGTCTTCAGAACATGTTGCGAGAAATTGTGTAATGACGCACATGAATTATGATCTCGATGTTAGAGATGAGTTATTAAGGGAGGTGGAAATGGATCAAGTCGATGTTGGTAGTAAAAGTGAGAACCCCGTTGTTACGATCGTTATATGGAGGGCGCAGTATCAGGCTTTATTGGATTCAGGCAGTCAAAGATCATGTTTAAGTTCGAAGTGGTATGAGGACAGAAAGAAGGAGAATATTGAGATTGAAGAAATGCCTGTAAAATCCACATATATCGTCACTGCTGTAGGTAAAAGATCCAAGCAAATATGTAAACAAGTTGCCATACCTATTCGTATTAACGGGAAGTCGAAAATTCAGATCTGTCTTGTTATTCCGAATCATATATTTGATGTTATCTTGGGATCTGACTGGCTAAGTTTATACTCAGCTCGGCTAGATTACAATGAGGCGATAGTATATTTAAGGTGGGATAATGAGGATGTTAAAGTCACGTGGGATGCCGAAGTTCAGACGAAAGTGGAGGTTTGTAACATGTGGTGTGTTAATGAGGTTTCAATTGATGAAGAAGAGAGAGCGGATTTTAAGTTGTGTGAAGTGTGGTTAGAGAAGAACCACGATGATGCTTTGAGAGAAGCGGTAGATAGTAGCAATTTCGAAGAAGGTCAGAGGGACCGATTGTTGTATGTGTTGAGAGAACACAAGGAAGTATTTTCATCGAAACCTGGCAAAACACATGTGTATGAACACTCATTTTCAGTGCTGGATAAAAGTATATTCGCTGGACCGAGATATCCGATACCACATAAATATGCTAAAGCGGTAGACAATCAAATTGAAGCTATGTTAGAAGATGGTACTATTGAAGTTTCGAGTAGTCTGTGTGACAATCTTTTATTGAGAAAAGCGACAGGTCTTAGTTGCAGTAAGATTATTGGTGTCAAGTATGTTCAGGAATTAGGTACGCCTAGTAGGTTATTATCTGATAGCGGATCTCAATTTACATCGAAGAAGTCGAAGGCTGTGATGACAGAGTTAGGTATCACACATGTTTTTTCCTCAATTAGGAACCCACAAGGGAATATGTGTGAACGCACGATGAAGGAATTAGGTAGGATGTTTAGATCTTTAGTTCATGACAAGCACACTGCGTGGGTTGGTTATTTAGAGTTGATTGAGAAATGGATTAACATGGTTCAGCATGATAGTACGAAATTCACCCCATTAGAGGTTCATTTTGGCAGCAATCCAAGGAATGAGCTGACAAAAGTACTAGGTATTACACAGGAACCTCAGCGGGACTCTCAGATATATGTCAGATTAG